>NC_050451.1:64484557-64704557 GCF_903995425.1 Onychomys torridus | reverse complement strand
AATTTTAAAAGCATTTTCCTCATTCTGTAGGCTGTCTCTTTATTCTTGTGATTGTTTCCTTCCTAGGCAAAAATCCTTTAGATTTCAGGTTCTGCCTATGCCTGTATCTTAAAGTGCTTTTTCTGTTTTCCTCTTCAGTTTCAGGGTTTAAGGCCTCATGTTAAAGTCTTTAAAGCACTTGAATTGACTGTTGTGCATGGTGAGAGATATGGTTCTAATTTCATACTTCTGTTTGTGACTAGGTTGTTTACCAGGCAACCAATTTCTCTATGTCAATTTTGTCTTCTGATGCTTTGATGAAAGTATTTATCAGATATTAGAGTTTTCTTGTAGCATTTTGGTGTCTTTTAAGTATGGAATCATACCATTTGCAAATAAGGACAATTTTACCCCATCCTTTCCTATTTGTATCTCCTTTCTTTCTCTTGTCTTATTGCTAAGCTAAGAATCTTGCTCTAGCTAAGATTCAAGCACTATACTGAGTGGAGAGAGTAAGACCCCTTATCTCAGCCAGGTGGTGGCGCACGCCTTTAATCCCAGCACTCAGGTGGCAGAGCCAGGCAGATCTCTGTGAGTTCGAGGCCAGCCTGGGCTACAGAGGAGATCCAGGACAGGCACCAAAGCTACACAGTGAAACCCTGTCTCGAAAAAAATCAAAACTGAGACAAAAAATAAATAAAACAAAAAACAAACATTCTTTTACTGATTTAAGCTGTACCTTCCAAAAATTATAGTTATCCTAAATAAACCTCTTTACAGTAGCTTTACCTCTTGACGGAGATAAACCATGAGCACAGCAATGAGTAATCATTTAAACTATCTGAAACTCCTGGCTTAACGTTTTTCTTCTGTAGAAGCTCTTTCTCCAACCTCCTCTTCCCCCATGTGTTGCAAACCCCTTTCCCTAGCTGTGTGTGGGGCCATTGCATCTAAAGGCCCCCATGCACACACATGAGACTCGTCTCTTCTGTTCCTCTGTCCGTGGTCAATTAAATCCAGTGTCCTCCTCCATGCACTCACAGACACAGAAAATGAAAAGGCTTTTTCTATTAACAGTATCATCCTAACCCTGCCACAGCCCTATCCTCCTCCCATGATTCAGGTGAGGAAACTGAGCCTTACAGGTGTTCAGAAAATGTCCCACGGTCACACAGTCGTCACACTGAAAAGGCAGGCTTTGGAGTTTGCATCCTGATGCCCTGAAAAAAGGATCACCGCAGCCTATTGTCCTGAGGTGCTGAGACAGGACGCCAGTGTCCCGGAAGAGCCAGGCAGTTGATACCACTTCCCATTTCCCCATGGATGCTTGCAAGGATCAACTTGGTTCAAGAGAACTCAGGAGACGTTTACAGAGGAAATCCACATGAAGGCAAGAATCAGTGGAGTGTTGTACTTATCCAGACTATAGTACCTGTGGTGAGACATCAAGTGAGGAGGAAAAGGAAGGAAAAGATGTGCACGCACCTACATATAATCATGGACCTGCTCTGAGGCTCGGAGACCCCCCTGAAAGACTGTATGTGGACCAAAGAGGCTCAGCCTCTTTCTGACCTTAACACCCAGCATAGCACAAATCCCTCCTCAGTCTCTGCCTCCAGGAAACTCTCTGGAATGGATCTAAATAAAAGTGTACTATTTTCAGAATCATTACTTGCTATTTTATTAATCTTATTTTAATAACTATAATGTTATTTTTAAAACCATTGATTTTTTTCATATTCATTTCATTTATACAATGTTTGATACTGATAAAGATTCTAATAAGAATTTCTAACCTTTTGACATTGTAACATGATGTTATCAACTACAAAAGTGTTGGGCCACATTCATAGCTATTCTGGGACACACCTGCCTATAGCTTTATCATTACTAATAATAACCTAGATTATAGAAAATCAGTTATATTTAGTCTACTGAGAAAGTATCTTTGTACATTCAAAGTACAAAGTTCAAAATAAATGAATGGCCACAAAAGATGGCAACCTCTGTGTCCTCTCCCAGATGCTGCATCTGACTTGTCTCTTCTCTTAGCTCTTGCTTCTTTCCTTCTTGACATATAGAAACACCAGCCTGGAGAGACACCGGGGGATATTACCTACTTGTATAATCTTGAATATAGAGGGGAAACTACAGTCAAAGTTATCAGGCTACTGATGAATATCTACAAACAGAGATGCAATTGCACACTAAAAGAAGAATCTGGGAGTGTCTTAAATTGAGCCATAGCTTCCATGGCCCCCGGGGCTGCTCTGCAGAGGCAGTTAATCTTCTGCCTGCGCAATCAAATCGATGCTCATGACCTCTCTCTTTTCCTTTTGTGGTTCCCTCTATCATTAGAGTTGAGAGGAAGACAATGGAATCATTTCCTTAGGGTGGGGAGAATTCATATAAAACAGTAATATGTTATGTGCTATTGGAGTGGAGTTCTCTAATAAAATTATGTTTAGACAGTGTAAGATCACTGGTATCATTTGGAGTCTTAAACATACTCACACATCTTTATCCAACTGACTGGTGCTCATCATTGTGTAATAGAGGGTGTGGAATAAATCACCCCTAGAAGAAGGAAATACCTGTCGTTACATCCAGGATAGGTTGAGATGAGGGGAGATGGTGCATGAGCTGTTAAACTTTCACAAGTGAGTTCCCTGAGAAAAATATCTAATATTACCTCGAACACAGAATTGTTACATGTCTATCGATAGGCCCCCAAATTCAATTTGAAACACTCAAGACCTGGTGATTGTCCATGACACTGTGGTGTCCTCGCAAACTGAACCGACTGTTAGGAAGTCTGGGAGCCATCAAGTAGTCTTTGTGCCTGCGGGAGAGGCCCACAGCGCTGGCCTTCTAGAGTTTCTCTTCCAGGAGACAGCAAACAATCCCTCCCTTAGCTTGCCTCTCAAGTTAAAAGGAGATGGGAAGTTTGAGGCGAGTCAGGGAGTGCTCTGGCAGGGTCAGGGGCTGAACTTGAAACACTTCCAACAGATATGGGTCAATGTAGACTGTGTTTAAAAGACAAACCTGAACCTGGAGTTCCTCAGGTTTCAGGAACACTGAAGCACCTTGCTTCTTGCAGTCCACTGTTCAGATAGCAGCTTGAAGTTTCTTCTGGCTGTAGCCTTCTTGGCCAGGACTGACGATCTTTGTGATTTTTCTAGGTCTTTCTTTTTTTCTTTTTTTTTTGTCAACAAAGGCCTTTCTTGCCCTTATCCAAGGCTGAGTGTCCCCTCTCTGGAGAGTTGTAGCACAGAGTCTCACCCTAAAGCACTTGCTGTATCATACAGCACTGGCTGGATAGGTTCATGGGGGTCATTGCGTGTGTGTGTGTGTGTGTGTGTGTGTGTGTGTGTGTGTGTGTGTGTACCACTCTGTTGGCAATAAGAAGAGAACAGAGAGAAGGATACCAATGGAAAGCTCTTTGTGTGCAAAGGTGAAGAAAAAAGGCAGAAATCCTATGTATGTAGAAGAGACCGTCAACTAAGTCAACAACAGCGTTAGACTTGGCTATCACTTACGCACTTGTGAAGCAAGGTGGGGGTGTACCTTGAGATGGTTGTCTGGAGGTGGGGCCATGTGCCAAAGGAGGGACCAGAGAATTTGGAAACCGAGACACGAGACAAAGACCACCAGTTTACCACTGGACATGCTGAGGTTGAGATTTCTGTACGACGTAGATGGATGCAGGATTAGCACCCTCAGGTATAGTGGATAATGGACCTCTAAAGCAGTCAATGGGATCTTGGAGGGAAGTAGAAGACCCAAATTACCATGAAAGAAGGGAGAAATTTTGAAAAGTCATCAGCATTTAACACCCATGATGCCCTGGGTTCAGTTCTCAACACTGACCAAATGAGAAAGACATTAAGAACCAAGGATAAGGTCTGTTTGGAGCTGTGACTGTGGGTCTCTGTTCCACAGGATGGGGACTGTGAAAGTTGTCCAGAATAAGGCCTACTTGAAGAGATACCAAGTGAGATTTAGAAGGCAGTGAGATGGTAAAACTGACTACTATGCTCAGAAATGGTGATCCAGGACAAAAATAAGTACAACACACCCAAATACAGGATGGTAGTTCGTGTAACTAACAGAAATATCATCTGCCAGATTGTGTATACCCATATAGAAAGGGACATGATAGTCTGCGCAGCATATGCACAGGAACTGCCAAGATACAGTGTGAAAGTTGGCCTGACAAATTATGTTGCAGCCTACTGTACTGTCCTGCCACTGCTGGCCTGCAGGCTTCTCCATAGGTTTGCTATGGACAAGATCTGTGAAGGCCAAGTGGAGGTGACTGGAGATGAATACAATGTGGAAAGCGTTGATGGTCGGTCGGGTGCCTTCACTTGCTATTTGGATGCAGGTCTTGCCCTGACTACAACTAGCAATAAAGTTTTGGGGGCCCTGAAGGGAGCTGTGGATGGAGGTTGTCTATTCCTCACAGCACCAAACGATCCCTGGGTTATGATTCTGAAAGGAAGGAGTTCAACGCAGAAGTACACCATATGCACAGCGTGTGTCAGAACGTTGCAGATGACGTGTGTTCCATAATGGAGGAAGACGACGATGCTTATAAGAAACCATTCTCTCAGTTCATAAAGAGCATCGCAACTCCAGACATGATGGAGGAGATGCGTAAGAAAGCTCATGCTGCCATCAGGGAGAATCCAGCCCATGAGAAGAAGCCTGAGAGAATTGAAGAAGAAGAGGTAGAACCATCCCCAAATGCCCCTTGCCCAGAAGAAAGATTGTATTGCTCAAAAGAAGGCAAGCTTCCTCAGAGCTCAGGAACGGGCTGCTGAGAGCTAAAGCAATTTTCTGTGAGGATTTTTTTTCATAAAGATAATAAACGTATTGGCCAAGCCAAGAAGAAGAAGAAGAAGAAGAAGAAGAGGAAGAGGAGGAGGAGGAGGAGGAGGAGGAGGAGGAGGAGGAGGAGGAGAACAACAACAACAACAACAACACCCAAGAGCCTTGGAAATGAATGGTGACCAGCAGGAGCCATCTCAATGGGGTGAGGAAGACAGAGCCAGAGGATGTGGCTTAAGGAATGAAAGGTGGGTGTAAAGGTAAAGGAAGGGAACAGTCTCCTTGTCTCCTGGGGCTCCAAAGTAAAGGAGAAAGGGTGCTGGAGAGGGTCATGCCAAGTGTGAAATGGGAGCCAAGAAGAGAGTCAATGTTGTCATTCATGGACGGTAAAGGACTCCAGGATGGGAGGAGAATGAGGCTCTGGGCAGCCGGAGGGCCTTGAGAATCAGGAAGGAACGGGCTGTGACCGTGGAAGGAGGAATTTCTATGTAAGAATTCAGGGTGGATGATGCTATGAGACCCCAAAATGTGAGGAAGAGGACAGGTAGAGATCCAAAGACATGGATCTGAAAGCACATCCGAGTGTCGGCTTCTCTCTTTTTCTCAAAAAGGAAAAACAAACAAACAAACAAACAAAAACCCAAAGTCTCAGCTTTTCAGAAGCTCAGGGGTGTATTGGTGAAATTATTAAGGCCACTTGTGGGGTAACTTACAAATGAAGGGATAGGTTGTAGGGTCTGGCAAAGGTATGGCGCAGTGGTGTTCTCTGGAGAACTCTGCTGGTCTATCTCCTGCGTCCAGCGTCCCAGAACCAAGAACCTCTGGATTCTGGGTCTTCCACTACCTCCTCCGCCCCGCCTTGTGGGCGTGACCATTACCGAAGCCTCAATGGGGGTTGGAACTTCCAGGCCAATGCTGGGATGGCTATCCACTACAGGGGGTGGGAAGGCAACTTGAAGAGAGTGAGGAAGGTGTGTCTTGCGGTGTCGCCCCTCCCGGATTGCTTGGGTCTTGGACTGAGACCGTTCACACAGTGGCTGTCCTTTGCCACGGGCACCACTGTACGAAGTGGTCATGGGTATTCCCATTTCACACTTGCAGCTAGCTGGGCCTCAAGTAAGAAGTATCAAGTCTAGGAGGGTGCCCTAGCAATACCTGTCAAATGAATGGGCTACGCAGACTACACTCTCCAACTCGTTATTACCTATGTGTGATGCTTCTTTCAACAGAAGTTTTGCTAGTGAGTCTATTCTCATGTAGTCTTGAATCAGCAATAAGTTAAAAAAAAAAAAAAGAGTCACCATATGAAAAACACAAAAAGTGGCTGGACAAGGAAGTACCGGGGCTACTGTATTTACTCCAAACAGAAAAGCTACTTGCCTGGTTATGACTGATTGGGAAATGAGGTTTAATTGGACAAAGCCCTTGAAGCTCCCATGTCTAGCACTTCCAGCAAGGACCTCCCCGCGTGTAGGAGCATTGGAATTGAAGTGTGCTCAGTTTCTGTTTTACCTTGAATACTATCTGGATAACAATTCCTGCCAAAACATTTCACTGAACAATTTACAACAGACTTTCTGAGGCTCTACCTGAAGCGCAGCAGCTGATGCCAGCATGAGCGTGCTAGCACACACCAGTTCATCCGGCGGAATGAAAAGTAACCAATGGTGTCTTTGGGAACGCTGCATGTCCTTCATAGTTGTAAGTCGAAATCTAATGTGTGTTCTTCTCACCATTATGCCAGCAAAAGAGAACAGTGCAAATAAAAAAAAATGTCAGGTCATGTACAGATAGGAGATTGGACTCCCAAGTTCCTGTGGGCAGGTATTTAGCTTTCCCCAGTAGTCATTTCAGAGAACCTGACCAATGTTTGGTACACAACGTGGGATAAAAATTGCATGTTGAACTGAGTCGAACTGCATTAACATTACAGGTGGCTTTTTTTTTTTTTCCCTCTCCTAGAGCTGAGCACAGAACTGTCCCTGGAGGATGCTGTGCACATGAACACTCTTAATTCATTATTGAAGTTCTGGATGAATTATTAATCCTGGAGAAAAATCCATAGCTGGAGTTGTCTGTCATTGCCATGGGAGGAGACACATTTAGGTGGTTTTCCTACATCAGCACCCCCTTTTCCCTCCTCCGGTCTTAGATTTTGCTGCTCCCCAAAGCTGTGGCTGTCATCCTCATTCTGTCCCTGACTTCTGGTTTGACCTCAAGATGAGTCACTTCATCTCAGTTTAGTACTTGTTTCCCCGTCAGTGAGAGCCAAGGGGGCCTGGCTGTGCAGCTAGCAAATAACCAGGCCTAAAATCTGGCTGCGTTACTCAGTGCCATCCATCATTTCTGTAAGGCCAACGGAAATGAATCACAGTACAAAGCCCCAGTGGGTTTCCCCAACTCCTACCAAATTAGCCCTTTGGGGTGGCTAAGTCAATGTAGAGTGCAGTGAAGGGGGAAAGATGGGGAGCTGGTGATGACTACCCTACACCCAAAGGGGAAAGTCTGGCAGCCTAGGGCAGGGGCAGGGTAGAGACACAACTCTGGCTAGAATGGCTGTGAATAGCTTGCCCCCTTGGAGAGAACCCACCAGCCTCTGCTTTTCGTAGATAAACACAAAAGACAGTATGTGAGCGCTTCAGCCCTTGGCACTTAAAATCAAGTGAACTTACACACAAGTTTGTAGAGTAAATTCAATATGAGATACACACACACACACACACACACACACACACACACACACACACACCATAAAGCCCACAGGAGCGATATGAAAGAGGGCCATGCAGTGTGTCTCATAGAGTGGTGAGTGATGAAGGATGAATTGCCCAAAGAGCAGAGGCTGGGGTAGGATTCCCTTACCTTGACTCCTTGTACCCGAAGTCTGTTTTCCCCAAGGAGTAAAAAGACCCACAGAAATGAAGGCCCACATTCCTATGAGAACAATCTAGAAAGGTCCAGGGTAGATAACACACCTTCACTACAACAGAATTAAGAGAAGACCACAGAGTCTGATCTGTTGTCATGGCTATGGTCATAGCCCCGAGACGGGCACAGGACAGGTGGAAACCTTGCATACACGGCATTAGCTAACCAATGTTTAGAACAGGGGCCTCTGCTAATCAGAGGGCAGACTTGAAATGTGTCCTCATTGTCTTCCTGGGCATGTTTATATGCAGGGTTCTCCAGGCACCAGAAGAATGCCTTTGAGTCTGCATCAGCTTGCAGCTCAGCTCACAGCATCGTCTAGGTAACAGCAGGAATTGATGGGCACTTCCATTACACATAAAAGCCTCTGACATTTTATGTGCAACACTGTAAATCTTATCTGTAGCATCCAATGTGACTGATGAGACAGGTCCTCAGTGCAGCAGAGTATCTCAAGAATCTCACGTGTAACAGTAGTTTCAGAACATCTTTGTCTGGTGATGGTATTTATAAGCTCTGTGAGCAATAGTAGGAGTCAATAAATATGTGGTATCATAAGACATTAAAATCATAAACAGTGCTTTGAGAGAAAGGGTAATTTCTCAATGTTTAAAAGTGAAAAAAAGAAAGCAATAATATACTGCATTAAAAAAATCTAAAGAAATAAGTACAGTCCAGGGGCTGGGCAGGTTTCTTAGTCACTTACACACTTGCCATGCACACATAAGAACCTGTGTTTGAGCCGGGCGGTGGTGGCACACACCTTTAATCCCAGGACTCGGGAGGCAGACCCAGGTGGATCTCTGTGAGTCTGAGGCCAGCCTGGTCTCCAAATCGAGTTCCAGGAAAGGTGCAAAGCTATACAGAGAAACCCTGTCTTGAAAAACCAAAAAACCAAAAAAAAAAAAAAAAAAAAAGAACCTATGTTTGATCCCTAGAACACACATAAAAAAGCCAAACACGATGGCTCACTCTTTAATCTTGGCACTAATACCAAGACAGATATATCCTTGGACCTTGCTATCCCTCCTAGTATCCTAGTCAGGAAGCTCCAAAACAAACAAAGAAAAAAGTGAATGGAACCTGAGGAACAACTCAGATGTGTCCTCTAGACTACACACACACACACACACACACACACACACACACACACACACACACACACTATTCCCACAGAGCTGTACTCAGCACATAGGAAGCCCTTGGTGGTCTCTGTCAGTAGTTTAAGTCTTGTAACTAGATATCAGATTGAGACTTTTATTCCATTCATTTGTCAAGGTCCATTCAAACGAAGACTGTGGCTTTAGGTTCAAGTACAGTGGATAGATCCTTCAACTTCCTGTTGGACACATTTGAGATCAGATCCAATCAAGTTACCTGCTTTTCAATTTGCTCCTCTACTGTAGGTGTTCAAGGGAAGGGGTGGGGCAATCGTCTTCCATCACCCAAAGTCATGGGGTGGATGTGGATGAGCACATGTGGGTAATGACTCTTTAATGGATCAGTAGTATTGACTGCTGATTACCTTTAATTTTCCTTAATGTTAGGCTGCTGTTCTCACTGGCCAGCATACCCATCTGCCTTCCTTTGGGTAACAGCACCTGGGGTTTACTTCAGGAGCCATTTCTCCCTGGCCTTCAAGAAAGAGGTCAAGAGACCTAGTTTGGGCCAACCAGAGTGCAACACTGTGTTGCATCTCTGGCCTTCCGTCTCTTCTTATGGGGGTCGATCGCTGATGGATGGTTTGCCATCTCTGTTCCATGAAACAGCAAGCCGAACAGAAGTCTCCCGAGAGAGGAAAATGACCACATCATCTAAGCCTCCCTTTCAGAGAAGCCTGTTTGGATTTAGATTCTACTTAGAATTAAAAATGTTCTAATGTACATAATTCTTGTTATTTTTTTCTTCTTTCAGTTACTTACAATTAAAGTTTCCAAACCCAAAGAGGAGTAAGAAGAAGTTAATGTCTGCATTTCTTCTAAATTTATCAATTGTTAACAACTTGATACATAAACATCATCTCTACGTACCTTCTATTTATCACTATATATCACTGCATCTACCTGTCCGTCTCTCTCTGTATCTATCATTTATCTGCCAGTCTGTGTGTCTGCCTGCCTATTTGTCTATTCATCCTTCTCATTTTCTTTTGCTACTACTATGCAACATCAGTAGTATTATCATGCTAAGAAAATCCATTCAATAAATAGCTCATTTTAAAATTTTCTCAATTTTCCTTAAAGCATCTTTTTATTCATTTAATTTTTCCCTTAAGATTCATCAGTCAGATATCATTACTACATTTGGTGGGTTTTGCCTATGTGTTTGTCTATTTTTTGTTTGTCTGTTTTTTGTCTCTTTTAACTTACAACAGTGTCCTGGATTTCATTGTATTTTTCCTTCAATGACATTTTGTGCTGGCTAATTTTATGGCAACTTCATACAAGCTAGAGTCACCTGAGAAGAAGGAACCCAGTTGAGGAAATGCCTTTACAAGAATAGGCTGCAGGCGAGCCTGTAGGACATTTTCTTAATTAGTGATTGATGGGGGAGGGCCCAGTCCATTTGGTTCCATCCCTGGGCTGGTGGTCCTGGGGTCTATAAGAAAGCAGGCTGAGCAAGCCATGAGGAGCAAGTCAGTCAGCAGCACCCCTCCATGGCCTCTGCATCAGCTCCTGCCTCCAGGTTCCTGCCCTTCAGTGATAAGCTATGCATGTGGAAGCATAAGCCAAATAAAACCTTTCTTCCCCAAATTGCTTTTTGTCATGGTATTTTATTACAGCAATAAGTAAAAAACAAAAAACAAAAAACAAAAACAAACAAACAAAAAATCTAGTAACCCTAACTAAGACATACTGTATTATAGTTCACATTTAGGAACCCATTGTCTTACAAAATGTACTGCATTCTTGGTTTTTCTAAATACTTACTCAAGATTAGAACCATAATTTTAGCAAAAAAAAATCTTTGTATGTGGCATATTATATTCAAGTCTGTAGCTCGCTCTCTCTCTCTCTCCCTCCCTCCCTCTCTTATTTTTAACACTATGTAATGAGAATCACTTCACTTGACCTATAACGATGTTTCCCATCATTTTTGCAACATTCCCATATTTACAATTATAAAAATTAAATTGTTTTAAATAATGTATATTAATTTTCCTTATAATTTATTTGACTAGTCTTCTGAGACTAGACACTAAAGTCCTTTATTAGTTTCTCTGTTATCAGTTTACCACTGTGAAACCCTCACACACATGTTGTTTCATACATTTGCAGTTCCATGTGGGGGTGATTCCTAGAATTGAGAGCGCTGGACCAAAGTGAAATGTATATGTAGTTTGTTTGTTTGTTTGTTTGTTTGTTTGTTTGTTTTAAGATATTGCCAAGCTCCCTTCCGTCTGTAGAGAACTGGCAAAATGTCTTGACACACACTGTTCTGTAGAAAGTTCACTCTTCCTGTACATTCCGCACAAGTTTCCCCGAATGTCCATAAGGGACTGCCTGCTCTTCCTTTGTCCTTTTGGTTTCATATCACCTGGCACAGTGTTTGCAGAGATGCTGGGTGGGTGCTGAGCAAGTGAATGAGTGCATCTATGAATGAACAAGCTATTCTTTTCCAGACGTCAACACTCAGGCTCTTGTCAGGAAACTGAGCCCCAAATCCAGTAGGAACAGATTTCAAGGCCACTGTACCAGTCAGCACAGAGGGCGTAACGAACTAACAAAGGTGCAAGCAGGCGAGAAAAGGCAAGATGTTATTTCGGTTTCTGAAATAGCGACGAAAACACATTTGGTTAGTGCCCGCAGCATCCCAAGTGAGGCAGACAAGTCTAAAGAGGACATCCTCAAACTAGTGCAGCATACCTGTGACCCAGGCACTCAGAAGGCTCAGGCGTAAGGATGCTGAACCCCAGGCCAGGCGAGGCTACAGAGTCTACCCAGTGGATAGTGTAGACGTTTTGATGCAGTAAGAGTTAAAACAGGAAGACCAAACTGACACTGGGCGTGGATGGGCAGGAATTCAAATCAGAGGGGGTCCTGGGGAAGACAGGGCAGTTGATGGTGTAGTGGAGTGACAGGAAGTGAACCAGGGTGGCTAGATGAGGGAAGTCATACAGGAGAGTGGCGTGCCACACATCGGAATTGGAAGTTTGAGGCCGAATTCAGAGGAAGACCTTCTAAGAAATACAGTGGATCACAGTTAGGATGGTTTTCATTTGAACAAAAGTCTCCATGCTTTCCCGTGATCCTCATGTCTTTTTCTTTGGAGTGGTCCTTCACCACCTTGTACGACCCTGGTGAGTCTGTGAAGACAGTGAGTCGTCCACCCACCCCATGGCTGAGCTAGAGCCCTCCAGGGCCCTCCACCTGAGCTAGAGCAAACAGTCCTCATCGGGGATGTGCACATGGACATGGAAGAACGAAGTCCCTCCTTCCTGGAACTGCTGGGCGGGAAGCCTGTGGGTTTGGAGCAGCAGTGCTGGCACCAACCACCTCCTGGAGAGAGCCCACATGCAGAGGGAAGCTGAGCTGAGCGAGGCAGAGTGGGATGTTGGAGGGACAGAGTACTGTTCACCATTTGAGCCGACGCGTCCTGCACTGGTGACCCTTCCTGGACTTGCCAGCTCTCTGGAAACCAGAAAACTCTCTTGCTGTTTCAGCTAGCTTGGGATTGCTTTCTGACACTTTCATCTTAAAGAAGCTCCAACAATACAGGAAGCTTAGACTTCACCCCACAGATCAAAGCTTCCCAATGTCTTTTTCTTTGATCACTGGTCCCACAAGTCCTTTAAAAAAAAAAGCTGCATAGTAAATCTAGTTTGAGAATACTGCCTTCCAGAGCCTTTTTAGTAGGTCCATTAGCGTAGTAACATATTAAACACCAAAAGGTTCTCCGTGCTTGGAAGCCTTCCATTTGCCCTTCCACATCCACTGTGTACTGTTCCCACCCTGTCCTGTGTCCTGGGAGACCTGAGGCTCTAAAGCACCAGACACCTGACCTTTGACCCTAGCTGGATTTGGATGAGCCAAGGAAGCATCCTGGAGTCAGGCAAAGGGAGGTTGGTTTTCCAGTATGTTCATTTGCCTGGCACTGCCCAGCCCAAGTCATTGTGGGCTGGTTGTGTCTCTCCTCTCAGGGCACAGATGCTGCTGGGCATCACCTTCTGGGCAGAGTCCCCTTTCATTCACTGGCTTTGTGAGTGGGACAAGGCCAGAGCCATTGCCCTCCTCCGGGGTCCTCAAACTCTGCCTGTCACTAATTAAGCTGTTCTGAGGTTAGACATTTAATTGTGTTATGAAATCATATTCCCAATTAATTCATCATCTCCTAAACCCATTAAACCTGTAACTTGTTTTAAACAGGGAAACACCTATCATCAATGTATTATTGAACAGAAAAGTTTTGACCACATGCTTTTCTAGAGGCCTTGAAAAGTTAGTGTCTTTGTCTCAATCTAGAATAATGAAAGGAGAGGGGCATTTTCCCCTTTCTTAGCCTGTAACGTTCTTCTGCAAGCACCCAGAGCATCTACCAGATGGCCACGTCAGGCCTCGGTTCTCAGAACCTCTGTGTGGGAGCCTCTCTTCCTGCTCTTTTCCTACCCGAAGCACAGCCTTTTAAAACTGGCCCAGCGTGTGCCACCATTCACCCATCAACACTCCCCAGAGCTCTGCACTCACCCTGGCCCATCCATTCACCTAACCGCTGTGGTCCCCCTCATCCCTCTGGATAAAGCGTAGGTTTTAAACTCTTGCATGGGTAAGTCAATTTTCTTATTTGATATGTCTCTCATATCTCACAACTTCTATCAAACACGGGGACAATACCTCCTTTGTCCCCATTGATTTGTAAATTAAGCTGTATCCCTGCACACACACACACACACACACACACACACACACACACACACACGCACACACACACACACACACACACACACGCACGCACACACACAAGCACACACACACACACACACACACACACACACACACACACACACGCACATACACAAGCATGCACACATAACAGCACACACCCATGCCTGCAAATGCACACATGCACTCATACACTCATTGTGTTGCCCAGACTTGTCTTCAACTCTTGGATTCCTCACACCTCAGCCTCCTGGGACTACAGGCTCTCAACACAGCACTTAGCTGCCATTCTTTCACACAAAGTTCAAATCTTGTCATTGTAGAAGTCATTTCCTGATCATCCCAGACAAGTCTGATTTCTCAGGTTTCTGAGGGACCAGCACTAGTTGCCCACTGAAGCAACATTCATGTATTCTGAAATCATGGTACTATCTTGGGACTACTGTCCATGTCCCATGACTAGTCACCCTGTGCACTTCTGCCTTAACAGACTTACAGGCATTGTTGGGGACTGAATTATGTCCTAGTTCTCAGTCCTCCAGAATGTGACCTTATGTGGAGATGAGATCATTGCAGATGATATTAGTTAAGATGAGTTCATTCTGGAGTAAGGTAGACTCTTCATCCGATAAAACCAAAAATCTTCAAAAGTAGACCTTGGCTCACAAATAACAAGAATGCTACATGCAGATTGGAGTTTTGCTGCCACAAACCAATGAGCACCAAAGACAGTTAGCAAAGCACCTGAAGCTACATGAAAGGCATGAAACAGAGGCTCTCTCATGGCCTCAGAAGGAACCAACCCCGGCCGACACCCTAACCCAGCTTCCCGAACTGTCAGACAGTCGGTCGCTGTGGCTCAAGGCACTAACTTGCACTCTGTCCCAGGGCTTGCATCCAACCTCTATAAACAACTCCAGGAGAAGGCCACACAGGGGAGGTTGTCCATCTAAGATCTACCACCTGAGTCTTAGGCCATTCCTGGCTAATTAATTCCCTTCTCGGAGCCTCAATGTTCTCCTCTGTAATGTGCAGATAAAATCTACCTTGGAAAGTTGCTGTAGGGATTAAAGAAGATAGCATTAAGCTATTAGGCACAGTGCCCGACACAGTTAACATGTTTAATAAATGCTAGGTCTTGTCTTTGTAATCCTCCTGTTGTGCAAACGAGGAGGTTGGACCTAGACATGCAAAGCGCCTGTCTGAGTGCCCACGGTGAAGTGGCAACAAACTGAAAATTAAAAACAAAAACCAAGGGGCCTGCCTCCAATCCACAGGCCTCCGTCCTACACTCCCCGTGTCTTACCGTGCACCGCGGAAGAGAGCAGGGAACACAGTGGCATTGATTGAGTGGCATCTGATGTATGCACTTGACATACTTAGCTGCAGCTGGGGAATTGAACTTAAGGAGTAGGGCCTTTGTGGATGACCCTTCCCCACAGGTATCTGAGATGAATTGTATCTTAAAGCAAACTATCTCTTTTGTGTGTGTGTGTGTGTGTGTGTGTGTGTGTGTGTGTGCGCGTGCGCTCCAAGTTAAGTTCTTTTTCTTAAGGATGGTATAAATCATAATGCATACTTATGTAGTAGCGGACTAGACATGAGAGCATAAACAAATGAGCAAAATTTGCAGGACTGGACTTAAGGAACACCACTAATTCACACATTTGTGTGCACAAACACCGTCCCTCTGCTACCAGTGATGCTGGGATTCATTTTAACCTCACAATCCTCTGAAGCACAGAGTCTTCGCCTTATGTAGGGCTCCTCGAAACTTGCCCTTCTGGCTTCCACTTTCTTCCCTTCCTTTTGAATCTGACAGGACATGAGGACTGCTGAGGAAGGAGTGCCTTCTTCACTGTCGGATGAGCCACACCACTCCTGCCGCAGAGTGACACTTACTCCGAGTCTTAGACGAAAGTCAGCACTGATTGGGTCTGATAATCTACCGTGTCCTTTCCTCGCTGGTGATCAATGCCCATGGTTTTATGCATCGACGTGTTCAGAGATCAATTGTGAGCCAGCGAAGTGGGAAGGAAAGCTTGCTGCCACGTTGGCAAGAGGCTGAGGGCCCTATTTCACATGCCGCGGGAGTCTCATGAATCCACGGCTGGAGGACGCAGGTTGCTCAGTGAAAGCAAAGAGAAGAAAAGGAGCGTGAAGGGGGTGATTAGATTCTATGATCTCACCAGATTTTTCTGGTCTCTTCCATTGTGCCATGACAACTTGCGTCAGGAATTTTTTTTTTTTTTCTGAATAACAAAGGGTATTGAAGTACCTCCCTCTGAAACAAGACGCTTGGAGGCCCTTATTTCTAAGATGAAGCTGTCAGGAAATTAAGTGAAAACCAACATTGACCCATCAGCTTTAATTTTTTAAATTTCTTTGTAGACCTAAGACCTCTCTCTACTAGCGATCCTATAAACAAGATCCATATACTATTTTGAGGCTCCCTCAAAAGGGGATAAAATAAAGAGAAGGATATGGAGAAGACCCCATAAGCTGAGAAATAACCCATGTTGTCAGCATCTTCCTTGGGGACAGTTAGACCTCCCCAGGGGAGAGGGTAAGTCTGGATGGCTTTTGTCCTCAACTGCTGGCTGCAAAGCACCTGCCTATGGTTCTAAGCTCGACAGTGCAGCATCAGCTGGCTCCTCTTTTTATTTCCCACAACCACGTGGCACAGAGATTGTTGACCCGAAGATCAAATATCCTGTGCCTTGGCCCTGAGCGCGCGTCTGCCTTCTGTCTCAGAGTCGGTAGTGATGGTCCCGCGCTCGGTATTCACAGGGCTAGGTGACAGGGCAGGGTCTGGGTGTCCCAGGTGAAAAGAGGCAAGGGCGTTCACCTCCCTCTTCCCCAGCAGAAGTAAAGGCCCCAGGGTGTACTTCTGCCCACCTCAAAGTTTTCTGAGCCCCTTGAAATCTGATTCACATCTGTTCCCCACAGGGGGTCCAGAACTCTCAAAAGTCTTCAGCTTTTTATGAAAGAGTTTGGGGTTTTCAGGGTTTTTTTGGTTTTTTGTTTGTTTGTTTTGTTGTTTTGTTGTTGTTGCTTTTGGTTTAGCTGACATAACAGTGCAATCTTGGCCTTAGTAATTAATTGCAAATGTGAACTGTTGAATGGGGTGGAGGTTATGAGTGTGGACTAGCCTAATGTAACTCTCAGGTATCTAGTTCTTGAAGAATAAAAACAAATCATTTCAAATGAACCTTTCTAATGACGAAGCATGTTAACATAGATGATTTGCCTCTGGAATTAATTATACTTTTTATCTCAGTTACATCGGGCCTACAAAACTTGGCAGGATACTTTCCCTAACCGTGTGTAACTTAATTCCTTTGATGGAATAGGATATACAGATAACTACAAGAACATTAATCCAGCCGCAATAGGAATTTGAATTGCTAATGAGCAGGGCAATGAGGAGGCCATTTTCTTTGCTTTAGAGATAACAAGAACCTGGGAGCTGGGGACTTGACTAGGCCAGCATTCGATCCCCAGCAAAGTGTAAACTTCCTATGGTAGCTCAGACTTGTGGAACCAGCACTTGGGAGGTAGAGGCAGGTGGCTATCTAGAAAGTTTGAGACTGGTCTAGGATACGTGAGAACTTGCATCTATACACGTGCACTCAAAACAAGCAAACAAACAAAAAGTAAAAATCTGATGATCAAAACTTGTATAGTGGTAAAAATGGAGAGAATATACATGAGAGACATGGGTAAATTATATTATTGGGAAATAATTTTATTTGCTCATTCATTCTTACTTGAATTAATCTCTTCTACTATATTGTGCATTTCTTTGAAACACACAGGAGAAAAAAAAGAATGTTATATTCTCTGGCCAGTTTTGAGCAGTTTCTTTAATGTAGCCACAATACCATCGGCACACTCCTGCAGTGTCTGTTCATCTCCTACATCCAGAAACATCTGCTCTGTACCCTTACAAATTCTCTTCGCTGCTTCTAGTCACAACTTATTTTCTTGACAATGGTTCCCCTGGCTCCCTTGGCAGCCTTCCAGCTTTGTCTTTGGCTTTATTTCTTAGATTCACTTCCTACTTCCTGTTTGTGGGGGAGGCTGATTTTAAGGTGTTTGGGGTAAATTCCTGTCTAGTCTAGCCAAGCCCTGTGGTCTTGGCACCTAGGCATGAGTTTTCATGGTTACTTTCCTCTCTCCCAAACAGCCACACATTCAGAGTTCATTATACTGAAGGATAAAACTAATGAAGACATGTTGGCTTCCTTCCTTATTTCCTGCCTCCCTCCTCTCTCTTCTCCCTCCCTCCTTCCCTCCCTCCCTCCCTTTCTTCCTTCCTTCCTTCTTTCCTTCCTTCCTTCCTTCCTTCTTTCCTTCCTTCCTTCCTTCCTTCCTCCCTCTCTCCCCCACTTCCTTCCTTCCTTTGGAGATAGACTATCAGTATGTAGACCAGGCTGGCCTGAGATACTCCTGCCTCAGACTCCCTAGGACAGTTTTTACAACTGTGCACCAGCATGTGCTGTACTATCAAGGCATTCTTGTGGACTGGGTACTGTCCTCTTACAGGAAGGTCAGAGCAGAACCTGAACAGTTCAGCGGGGCTTCCTCAAGAAGTGGACTACCTTCTTAAAGAGGTAATCAATGAGAAGTCACTGAACTGATGACCAACTCCTGGATCTTAAATGTCTGAAGCAGAAGTGATGGAATCAGCTGTCATTTCTTACAGAGAAAGAAAGAATCAAAAGCACTTCTCAAACACAAGGAATGCTTTGAACACTCAACCTACTCAGTGCATTGCCCCAAACAGCACACTACCTCACAACAGTTCAGTGACCAATGGGAGCAAAGGAGCTGCCTGAGCTCTCCGGAGGGACTAGTCTTGAACAACTTGACCTCTAAGAGGCCTAGACACCTGCGTATTTCCTCAAGAGTCAAAGAACAGATTTGAGAAGTAAAGCAACCAAATACAATAGATACAGGGATACTCCATCTGTGTCAGTCACCAAGCAAGCTATGTGGTGACAGGTTTGCACAGGGATCCTGAAAAGGGGAAGGAGGAGCCTCGTACTGGCTGGTTTTGTGTGTCAACTTGACACAAGTTAGAGTCATCAGAGAAAGGAGCTTCAGTTGAGGAAATACCTCAGTGAGATCCAGCTGTGAGGCATTTTCTCAATTAGTGATCAGTGCTGCAGGAGGACCCAGCCCATGGTGGGTGGTGCCAACCCTGGGCTGCTGGTCCTGGGTTCTGTAAGAAAGTAAACTGAGAAACCCTGTCTCAAAAAACCAAAAAAACAAACAAGAAAGAAAGGAAGGAAGGAAGAAAGGAAGGAAGGAAGGAAGGAAGGAAGGAAGGAAGAAAGAAAGGAAGAAAGGAAGGAAGAAAGGAAAAAAGAAAGGAAAGCTGACCAAGCCATGGGAAGCAAGCCAGTAAGCAGCACCCCTCCATGGCCTCTACATCAGCTCCTGTCTCCAGGATCCTGCCCTGCTTGAGTTCCTGTCCCTGATTATCTTCAGTGATGAACAGCAACGCTGAAGTGTAAGCCAAACCCTTCCCTCCCCAACTTACTTTTTGGTCATGGTGTTTCATTGCAGCAATAGAAACCCTAACTAAGACAAATCTCTAGTAGTCTGGATGCTTCCTACTCCAACTATGGTCTGTGACCAACAACTGGAGTCTCTCTAGAAATGCAGCTTTCCAGGCCCCTCTCATAGCCAATGGAATCACAACCTGCCCCCAGCTAGATCCCCCAGCACTCTATTGGAGGGATGAACAAGCAGTTTCTTACTTGGACATTTTTCCCTGTCTAGTTTCCATCGTATTCAGGGTTAGAAACTGATTTTAAAACTATCACAAATGAGAGTTGCATGGGAACATGGATGTGGCTGTGCAGGAAAAGCCCCTACAGATCACAGGAGGCTTTTTCTCCTTGAATCTAGTATAAAGCTCCCCAAGCCAGCTTCCTCTGCACTTTCAAGGATGCTTTTGTGTCAGTGCCTAGCATTGCAAAGGGCCTGTGTTTGTAATTAGGAGATGCTGACAGATGGGCTAGGGGGATTAGGTAGATGTTTCTGCCCAAGACTCCGGAAGTTACCTGTGCCCAGAAGTCTATGTCTCACATGTGGGATTACTAAGTGTTTGTGGGGATTACTTTGTCTCCATAGGTTTTAATTAACCCACAGAATACTTGGCTTCCTGGTGAAAATGTGTGGCTTAGGATTCATCATCTTCTTTGTAAAACTATTTTTGAAGAATAAATATAAACAGTTGCATGTGAGCAGCCATCGTGCAGGCTGTTAGTTATTTTGGCGCTCTTACCCCGCGAGGAACACGTCCCAAACACGACAAATCCACAGAAGAGCTGTTTATTAATATAGGATAGAGGACAGAGGTGACAGGCTGCATTTTATGTACTTCACATTTTTCCATATGCCTGCGTCTGAGTAGAGACAGGAGTCCCCGGATGTCCATGGATGCTCATCTGTAAACCAGGGCAGCTCAGAGCTTCTAAATCCCAATTAGGTGGCTCAAACAGATTGAAATGCCACAAATGCACCCTGGTGGGGTTTTTTCCCATGGGAAGTCAGAGAAGGAGGAAATATTTCAAGCCATTTGGTACGCTCGCATAACCCCTTTGTGCGAATTCCTGCACTAACAATCTGCAGTTAAAGTGAAAGTGAGTAAAAATAGAATGACCTCTCACTTCCACACCAACTCTGCGTGGTTGACTCTGATGGATGAATGTGCTTTACATCTGACCCATCCACAATGACGAAGGACCAAAGAGGTGCCAACTTCCTATATAGTGTACGTATTGGAGGCAGGTTGCTGCTGTAGCATTAACGGCAATCATTAGCTAAACTGGAAGTCATGGCTACATACAATAGGCAAGTCAGCGGCAAAGAGACACACCCACAATCTAGAGTGCAGTGCTAAATGTACCTTCTGTGACAAACATGGTTTTCCAGATAATGTCTTCCAGCTGTGTAAAAACACCCCAAATTTGGGGTCATCTCCCAATTTAGACTTAACTATTTGGTATCTGGGATTGGGAATTGTCACTAGGTTCATTTGAAAAGTTGTTCTGAGGATGGAAGAAATCATTATACAACAAAATATGCTTATTTTGGTGCTTGGTGCTATGAGTTATCTCTGGTATCCCCTTTCCTTTCATTCAGTATAAGAATTTCAGGGTTGCTGTGCTAATGGCATTATGTTATTATCCCGTGATTCTTTAAAACGTTGCTGAGATGCCATCAGAGAGTTATAGTTTTCCTCTGACATTTTATAAACTCTGTGATTAATGTGTAGAGTGTTGGTCATTTGGTGACTAAAAATAGACCCCCGCGGAATTTTTCTGGGATCAAATCACCACATGTGCCAAACAGTTCAAGTGGGTCTGGGCTACTTGGCAGAGGAGACAGCCTGTGAGTGAAAATAATCAGTCAATGAACTGGGACCGCAAACTAAGCAGAGGCCACATGCCACTCTGCCTTGGCCTGGGGGGACTTTTTGCAAGGGGTGAGCATGAAAGAATAAAGTGGAGCCCAGTTTGAAGGGCACGGAAGGGCCCACAACTGCTTTTGACAAAAGATGAATGTCAAGGCGTTTTGGCAAGGTGGCTGTATGAGTTCTCCTCAAAAAGATCGCTCTTGCTCTAATTGGAGGGTAACAGGAAGGAAACAAGTTTCCTGGATAAGACCTTGTAAGCGTTCAAAGAAAGCAGAGTGAAAATGTGGAGAAGAACAAACAAAAACAACTGTTGGGGTGCAGAGACTGAAGGTTGGGGAGCAGGGAAGAGGGCATCAGTGATGACTGCATCTGTGTTTGGAGTACAGGCCTGCGGTCGTCCCAGTCTCCGAGTGAGTGATCACAAGAAGCGAGATGGGCAGGCGGTGGTGGTGCACGCCTTTAATCCCAGCATGCAGAAGGCAGAGGCAGGGGGAGCTTGGTGAGTGTAAGGTCAGCCTGGTCTACAGAATGAGTCCCAGGACAGCCAGGACTACACAGAGAACCCCTGTAGAACAACAGCAACAAAAAAAAACAAAACAGAAAGAAGAAGAGGAAAGGAAGAGGAGGAGGAGGAGGAAGAAGAGTTGTCAGCTGCTGCTGGACATACCCACACATGACATGCATATGCAGTCTGAGTCTGGAGTTAGTGAGTGTGGTTTTGACAACTTTGGATTGAAATCTGCCCGGGAGATTAATAAAGCATACTTCTGGGTGTGCTTATGAGGACATTTCCAAAGATGATTGACATATTGGAGCAACGGGGTAAGGAGTGGGAACCCAGATGGAACAGAAGCGAAAGGAGTCTGCCTGCTTCCCCACAGCCATGGATTAAACATCTCTGCTTTGCCAAGCTCTTACACCATGGTGATCCACACAGCCCAGATCAACAGGGCCAGCCCACTGTGGACCGAAACCTTTGAAACTGTGGACCAAAATAAACAATCGCTGTCTTCAATTACTTTCCTTGAGAACTTTGTGACCACAGTGAAAACCTGACTAAAGCTGGGAAAGCTGAGCCAGGGATCCAGCAATTTATAAACATGGCAATAAATTGACACAGTCTTTGAGATGCACGAGATCGCTTGTGTTATTCAACTTTCCACCATAGTAAAAAAAAAAAAAATACATGAGCCTTAACTTAAAATGAGCCTGGAGAGATGGCTCAGTGGTTAAGAGAACTGGCTACTCTTGCAGAGGACACAAGTTTGAGCCCCACCACCCACAGGGTGGCTCACAACCACCTGTAACTCCAGATCCAAGAGATCTGATGCCCTCTTCTGACTTTGGTGGGCATCAGGCACCATTGGTCTCAGCCAGCACAGTAAACCATGGTGGGAATCTATGGAAGAGGAAGTGGCCAGCGGAAAGCAAAGAGAGAGGAGGAAGGATTCAGGATCTTAATATCCCCTTAAAGAGCGTGACTCTAAGAACCTGACTTCCTCCCTCTAGACCCCACCTCCTGAAGATTCTACCACCTTCCAGTACTGCCATAGACTGGCATCCAAACCTTTAATACATGGGCCTTTGTGAACTATTCATATCTAAATTATAGCATTGCTCCAGTGAGAAATTAGTATTAAAAAACAGAGAAGCAATCAAGTGGGCCTGAGAAGAGGCAGAAGAAGAAAGGAGTTTGGGGGAACTGTAACGATGATAGATTTTAAGTCAGTTTGCAGAATTGTGTGCCTTAGAGAGATGTGAAGTAGGCTGAATTCCTGGAAGAACGGAGTTTGGCCTAGGAGAAAGCAAGTCAGGTTTGTTTTATTTTTCCAATACTAGGGATCGAGCCCAGGGCCTTGTACATGCTAGGGAAACACTCTGTCTCTTATTACTGTGGTGTGAGGAAGGAGGCTAAGCAGAAAAAGGGACAAAGCCCAGCTTCTAGGGCTTGCACCACCAGCTCGGAAGCTGAGTTAATAAAAGGGGGTCAAGAATCATCATCTATAGCCACATTATGAGATATTATCTGTCACAGAGCTGAAGATAGAGTGTGAGCCTCATAGATGAAAGAGACACAGTATTCATTCGGTTGCTTTAAGTTATAGGAGTGGAGAGTGTAAGGTGAAGATGTAGAGGGTTCTGTAGCACATTTACCCAGATGAACCATACATCTCCTGGGGAGAGAAAAAGACAATGGAGAAGCTTCAATTCTGGAAATGGTTCGAAGAAATGGGAATCAGGACGACCGGGGTGTTGGAGTCATCCTCAGAAGGAAGGCATTAGTTCTCATGAGAACTACCATCTCACACATGCTTTTCATGTGGCTTCAAATCCATTATCTCCTTTGAGCCTCAAAACAACATCATGAGTACTATTTAAAAATAAGGAAAGTGAGTCTCAGAGCCCCCAGGACTGTTCAAATCCAGCAGAATGGCAAGGCAGAGTATGAACCCATATTTGTGGAGCCTCAAAGCCTTTGCTCTTTTCATGGCCACAGAATTGCTTGTGTCTGAAACATCTGTTTGCAAGCAGCGGGGCCCCATCAGTAGGCCTGTATTAGTCTGTTTTCTGTTGCCAACACAAAATACTCAAGATTTACAAACAATGGAAATGTATCTCCTATAATTCTGGAAACTGGAAAAGCCAAGATCACCATCCTGATATCTCCCCAGCATTTTCTCTTCTGAGGAGGGCATTATTCCCACATTATAACATGGCAGATGATATCACATGGCAAGGCAAAGCAAGCAAGCCTCAACTTTTTATTATTATTATTACAATAAATATGGTCCTCTAATAATGCATCATGCCATGAATGGGCTGAGCTTTGATGACTTAGTCACCTACAAAATGTTCCACTTTTCCCACATTATTAACATGCAGATTTGAGGATAAATTTTTAGGGCATATGTTTCTTGGGACACACCCATACCAAAGCAGGGCTAACATGGGAACAGGCTCTAGGTGTGTAAGAAAAATCAGGACTGAGTCAACAAAGCTACTGGGCTCACAGGCAGGGGACATGACATTTGATGTTCTGCAGGGGACTGTGGTGTGAGGAAGGAGGCTAATCAGAAAAAGGGACAAAGCCCAGCTTCTAGGGCTTGCACCAGCTGAGAGGAGGTAAAGCGAAATGGGAGCTATAAGGTAGTGCTGGTGATCACTAGCGATATTGAACAGGGAAATGATCCATATGCTACATGAAAAGATAGAACCATCCATCTTAAAGGGATGCTCCTTAAGACACAGGTTGCTAAAAGGGAGGTAAAGCAACAGCATGTTCTAAGGGGAGATAAAGTGTCCCCTCCTGCTGGGAAGCTCATTAAGTACAGGAAGTAAACAACACAATAGCTTCAGGAAATCCCTAAAGCTGAGTAAATTCATTAGGTCCCTCCCTCCTCAAGCATATTGAGCAGTAAACTGCTGAGAGACATTCTCAGATAAATAGCTGAGCCATCTAAAAGAGGCTCACAGCACCTGAATTGCCCGGAACAGACACCCTCCAACCTATTGAACTGCCTTCAGGTTGTGCAGTGTTCTTCAGGTTCCCAGGCCTTCCTAAGCTGCCACTCATGATGGGTTGGGTTTTTGGAGGTGCAGCTGTCAAAGGAGTCATTTTTGCTCTCAAAGTAACCTCTCACATGTTTTTCTGTAATTAACACCAACAAACTTGATTGGTTTATCAAGTTGGATTTGGTGGTATCTGTACTTCAGTCTGTTATCAGTTCTCCATCTGGTGAGTAGATATTTTTTTTCACATCTCCCCAGGAATAGAGTCACATAACAGGAAGCAAGCTGGGTGTGTCTACCAAGGGGATGTGAGCATTTATTTAAGAATGATGGGGTTGAGGATTTAGCTCAGTGGTAGAGCGCTTGCCTAGCAAGCACAAGGCTCTGAGTTCGATCCTCAGCTTAAAAAAAAAAAAAAAAAAAAAAAAGAATGATGGAGATTAAGCATATATATGGGAGGGGGGATCATGGAAATGCCAGTGAAGATGAAAAGAGATGAGTAATAAATTAAGGATCAAGACTCCAGAGAGATGGGCTAGCTCTAGAAAGAATAAAGCATAAATCTTCCTTCGAGACAGGAAGGAAAGAAGTATGGAAAAGACACAATTAAATTTGATGATGGCAGGAAAGGAGATGGAGAAGATGGAGAACAAACAACCTGTTCACGCGTGCAGAAGGATGCTCTCTTATTGTTGCCATGTGATACAGAAGGAAAACGATAAAGCAAACCAGGGAATCAGAGTGTCACAAAAACAAGCTGGGTGGTAAAAAGAACATGGTACTGGGGAGTCAAAGAGGTCGGACATCAGCTTAAGCTCCTTGTCACCGTGCTCTTCCCAGAGGCCTGGGGATCGGGGGAGGTGGCACAGTGGGGTGGGCTGTGCAATCAGTGAGGATGACCTGCAAGGAATGATACAGCAGCAAAGTGTCCTCCAAACAGTGGCCTCTGTTCCAAGGTTGGTTTTCTAAATTGTTAAAACTGATTCAGAGCAGCCGCGGGTTCCTCTCAAGACTCTGGAGGCATCACCAGGATTGGAACTCAGATCTCCTGGCCCCAGCCCTCCGTTCCTGCTGCACGCCTCACAGCCTAGGACGAGGGTAAGTAAAGAAGGTTGGAAATGGAAGTGTCTTTTTCAAGACACGGCCTCACTATGTAGTTCTGGCTGTCCAGGAACTCACTGTGTAGACCAGGCTGGCCTCCAATTGACAGAGATCCACCTGCCTCTGCCCCCCAAGTTCTGGAACTAAAAAGGTGTGCGCCACTATGGCCAGCTTCTTTTCCCTTTTAACTCTTGTTCTGAGACACAGGGAACTAAATCTTGTGTATGTTCTGCCTTCATGGGGTAACTCTTGATGGGCACAATGTCCAGCTGTCCAGAGAAAAACTGTTCAGGACAATGAGGTGAGGGCAAAGGGCAAAGAAGACAGAGGAAGGATGGACCCAGAGGCAGAACCATCCCAAGAGCTTAAGGTATTAAAAAGGCAATTTCAAGAGAACACTAATTCACAGTTACTCCATGGGTCTCAGTAATAGTACCTTGGAAAAGAGAAACCATTGGAAGATATCAGTCTTGCCTACAGTTTTTGGAGAAATGTTTTGCAATGATTGGACTTTCCTGAGTCACCTAAGGAAATG
The DNA here is from genome assembly GCF_903995425.1 of Onychomys torridus. Lineage (NCBI taxonomy): Eukaryota > Metazoa > Chordata > Mammalia > Rodentia > Cricetidae > Onychomys > Onychomys torridus. The sequence goes on along the minus strand of NC_050451.1, from coordinate 64,678,360 downwards.
GGAAGAAGATCAAGACAGTGGTATCTGTGGGGATGGTTCAGAGACAATATTTTTCTTCAGTAATTGAGTTTCCTGTCGCTAACACATTTCAAGTGTAGGCTGGACAATAATCTGGCAAGACTGCTGAAATAGGAACCCAAAGTGTAATTCCCCTGGAGCAGCTCTCCACAATTTGTAAATAAAAGACTTCCAGGGGTGGGTGGGAGCAGGGTGGAGTCTGATTTTCATGCAGGAGAGCTATTGCTTTAGACAGAATGAAAACCAAGTCTGGCATGTTTTGGAGGGAAACAAATAGACACACCATTATAACTGTGATTTAATTATGACCTTTTATGATGTACAATTCATTATGAATGTCATCAAAGTTTAAGGATCTTAGACATTTTCTCAAAGCATAGACACTAAGAATAAAGCTGCCAAGCCGGCCTCAAATTCACAGCAGTCCTCCTGCCTCAGCCTCCTAAGTGTGAGGGGTTTTTTTTGTTTGTTTTGTTTTGTTTTTTTACCGAGTTGGGGTTTGGTTTGGTTTGTAGGATTGCAAGGGATCTTTATGCTCACACAGACAAGGTCTTTTTTCTCAAGTCCATTCAGGGCTGTGGATGCATCCATGGCCCCTACGCGCTCCAAGGGCCACAACTGGTGGGGAGTGGGTGGAGAGGGAATCCACCTAAACTCCAGCGGTTGGTGTGCATATGCACGCAACTCCTGCCCCTTCAGCAGAAACACAACCTAAAAGTTCTCCGAACTGCCACATGCAGAGTAGAGTCACCAGCTGTAACTCATCAAAGTAGTGTGAGAGACCTATCGTTTCCTCGTCCCATAAGCTGACATATCTGTGAGTCCCAACAGTAAGGGCATGGTTTCACCACTGTATATATTTAAGCAGCCATCCATTTTTTGTCATTTCCAAATATCTAAATATCATTTCTAAACCCCGCCCCCCCCATACTTTAGCTATCTGGCCCATCTTCTTTGCAACTCATTTACTAATGGAATTCTTTTTATTAGAAAAGCAGTGTTCGAAGCCAGGTGGTGGCACACACCTTTAATCCCAGCACTCAGGAGGCAGAGGCAGGAGCACCTCTGAGTTCAAGGCCAGCGAGTTACAGGACAGCCAGGGCTACACAGAGAAACCCTGTCTCGAAACCACCCTCCCCCTAAATAAAAAGAAACGTTTGTATTTTCACCACCATCACTGTGGCGGAAGAGCAGGGACCCGAGTCGGAGACATCAGGAGTACCATTAGGAGGAAGCCAGTTTGCCTTTGCTGCCAGGACTTCATCTGGAGCTTGCGCAAGAAAAGCCTGTGCTATACAAATAGGAGACGGCCGGGCATGGTGGCGCACACCTTTAATCCCAACAACATCCAGAGACAGAGGCAGGTGGATTTCAGTGATTGTGGGGCTAGCCTGGTCTACAGAGCAAGTTCCAGGCCAGGCAGAGCTGCATAGTGAGACCTTGTCTCAAAATCCTGTAACTAAAAACAAGAACAAATAGCAATTAGGAGAGGCAGGCTCTATGTAGATGTACTAAAGGGATAATATATACCTTGTGGCCCAACACTTCTTGGTTTTTCCCCTCGCCCACTAGCCTACCCCTATGCTCAGGAATTCTGTCCCTTTCTTAATAAACTGTCTCTGTTTCTGTCTCTCCAGGGACCCTGATGTAGTTCCTTGTCCCAGAACACAGCATCCTGGACTAAGGTGCAGCTCTCCTCTGCGGCCCTGGTACTAAGCTACTTTCTCCCTTTGCTTCTCTTCATCACCTTTGTACATCCTGCTCAAAAGCCTACGTGTGCTTTCTCTAACACGCCGGGCTTTCTCTCTCAGAAGCCCCTCTGTTGTACAGTGCTTGTGACCTGCATTGCTGAGCACACTTCTTTCTTAGATCCTACCTCAAAAGCATGGCTTTCTCTTCCCCTCTGTCCATCTCTCTCCCCCCTGACAACTGTTGAGATTTATAGCCTGCCTGTCCAGATGCTTCTTCTTCCTTTTTTTTTTTTTTTTCAAACCAGCAAAATTGTCCTGGAGCTCCCTTCTGGGTCCATTTTAAAATTCCTTTATTAATAAAACAAAGAACCCCAGATTCCCTGAGACTGTCACCATCAAAAGCGTTTATACATAACATGGGATCATTTTGTCTTGCCCCAGTAAAGCACACAGGTGTCATCCCCCCAAGATCTACTATTTTTTGTTTACTGTTACGGTACAGTGATAAACACATTGTGGATTCCATCCACTGCATCCATCTCATGACACTGACCTGCTTAGTCTGCAATTGCGTCACAAGACTTTCCTCATTCCAGAGGGTCCTGGAGAGAGGAAGTCTGTGCTGGGAGGACACAGCCTGTGAACGGTCAGGCCTAGGCAATGGCACTGCCATAAGTTGAAGAGGACAGAGTTTCCGGGGCAGCTGGATGCAGAGAGGTCCCTGGAGGGTGGCACACCCAAAGGCGGGGAGGCTGCACCTTCCCTCCGGCCTCATCTTGTGTATCTCTTCATCTGTGTCCTTTACATTAGCCTCTATAATGAGCCAGTAAATGTGTTTCCTTGGGCTCTGTGAGTCTCTCAAGAAATTAAACTCCAGGAAGGAGCTGGTTGCAGGTAGCCTGATTTGCAACCAGGTGGGCAGTGTCAGTACTGACTTGGACTGGGGAAGGTGCAGCTGGCCGCTGCTGCAGAATTGCATGTTTGCTGCTGGGAAGAGATGGTCAGACCTTCTGAGGTCAAAGGAGCCTTCTTTGTTGATGGTTGTGTGAGAACAGAGGAAAGGCAAGGCAGGCACTTATATGTCTCCTAATAGTCCATGTGGGAGACTTGAGATGAAATGTGATTGTTTTTAAAATCCATGTTTTTTTTTTTTTTCCTTCCTACAGACATTCCAGTCTTTGTTCTTCAAATACACTTACTCGAGGAAACTAGCAGGATCTGCTCCCCCAAGGAATATCATGGAGTGGACACCATTTTTCTTCAGAGCTTGACACTTCTTCCTTTGGTAGCTTTTTTCTTACAATCAACCACCACCCCTACACCACCACACATGTGGTCTTAGTTAGGATTTCTATTGCTGTGAAGAGATACCATGACCACAGCAACTCTTATAAAGAAACACATTTAGTTGGGGTGGCTGGCTTACAATTTCAGAGGTTCAATTTATTATCATCATGATGGTGGGGAGCATGGCAGACATGGTGCTGGAGAGGTAGCTGAGAGTCCTGTATCTTGCAGGCAACAGGAAGTCGACTGATACACTGGGTGGTACCCTGAGCACAGAAAACCTCAAAGCCCGCCCCCACAGTGACACACTTCCTCCAATAAGGCCACACCTACTCCAACAAGGCCACACCTCCTAATAGTGCCACTTCCTATGAGATTATGGAGGTAAATTACATTCAGACCACCACACCTGGCAATCAACTCCTGAAGCTATTCTGAAGCAGATTCCCAAGTAGTGCCATCTTTTTTTTTTTTAATCATATCTTCTTCTTGTGGTGATAAAGAAAAGGTCATGACCACTGTAAAGACAATGGCATCACTGACTCACTGATGCATGGTCACCCACCTCTACACTTCTTACTTCTGGAAGAAAATAACCCACCATCTGCTAACACCATAGTAACTGGGTTCTCTGCCACAATCAGCCGTCTGTATTTGTAATCATACCTGGTTTTCATCAGCTTTCTGTGAAGCAGACAGCTTTTGTCATGAGTTTCCTCCCATAATACACAGCACTGATTAAAAATCAAAATATTCCTTGACATGAATGTCAGTTTTGAGAACAGCTCACAGAGTGATACCTTAAAGCTTCACTGAGCCAGGCAGTGGTGGCACACACCTTTACTCCCAGCATTCAAGAGGAAGAGGCAGGAAGATCTCTGAGTTCAAAGCGAACTTGGTCTACAGAGCTAGTTCCAGGACAGCCAGAGAAACCCTGTCTTGAATAAATAAATAAATAAATAATGAATAGATAAATGAATGAATGAATAAATAAATAAATAAATAAATAATTTCACTGAAATCAAAATCCAAAACACAGTCCTTTAGTTCTCTTCTGAATGACTTGATCTATTGATTTACCTCCAAGTATACTTACAGTTCATGAAGGGTGTCTAGAGTTTTGATTCTGGGGTCTCTGACTGTTACTATTACTGAAACTTCACACCACCTCAAATACTGGCATAAAAATTTCTGAACTGTGGATATCTTCTTGATGGGTGAGACTCTGCTTTCTCTCAAACTGAAATAAGAATGGTATAATCTGTTTAATCCACTTAATAAAATTCCTGCTTCATTTCCAAAGAGCTAAAATATTTAAGTCCCAAATAATATACAAAGCTAAGACTATTTTTTTGTAATAATTAATGATAAAAGATGGAAAATTTGCCTCCTCTCACACTTATTCTAGAAGGGTGTTCCCGGGGCCTTGGACCCATGTCTCTTGGTGTGTAGGCTATAAGCCAGAGGCATTGGCTAGGCTACTGGGAGTTTATGAGCAATGTGGAGGGCCCCAATCCTACCTAGAGTCAGAATCTGAATGTCAGCAAGGGCTACAGGGCTCTGTGTTCACATAAAGTGAGAACACCTTAGGAGTGTTTTCCAGCCTTCTCTTTGTTACCAACACCCACTAAGGGAGACACTGGTTCCTCTACCTCCAGGGTAGGAGCGTAACACCAACTCATCAAAGATTGCAGATAGCAACAAGTTCTGAGGAAGAAAAATAGGGAAGATAGAGAAGAGGGCCATTCTTAGGCTTAGGACTGGGTTCTTTTTCCCGACCTGTGCCCCTGTGGTTCGGTCTTACGGCCATTTCCCTAACAAAAACTGTTCTCTTAGGTGAAATTTCTCAAATCGTGGATTTCTTGGAGTCTGGTGACATTCTTTCTTTTCAGTGACATTTTCTTCCTCCCCACCCCCTCCGGAAATACCATATTTTAATTTCGATGACAATCTTTAGAAATAAAATTATCAGAGCCACATGAGCCTCTGAGGACATCCACGCGGTGTGCACACGTCTAACGAGGATGCTGTCCAGCCAAAAGCTTCAGTTTGGAAAGAGGAGTGTGCTGAGAAAGTGAGTTCACTAATCCATGGTCCACATTTCACAATCAAAGGAATCTGCCCCACTGCTCTTGTGAGCAGGTTCTGCTGATGTGCACACTAACATGCAAAATCCTGTTAACAGCGAGCCTAAGAGTAAATGTAGAACAATGTGCTTTTTCTATGTCTTATTCCACCAGTCACCCCTTTAACACGTCTTTCAAACGCGCTATGATGTTACTATCATCATCTATGCAGGTTGATTTCACTGCACTGATTTGTAAAGTAGGGATCCACGGATTTCTCACTGACAGCTTTGCTTATGTATGACGTGAAATGCTGCTGAACTACAAAATGGCTTTTAAAATGCTAAGATCATCTTGTAACGGTGGTTCTCAGCCTTCCTCATGCTGAGGCCCTTTAATACAGCTCCTCATGTTGTGGTGGCCCCCAACCATAGAATTATTTTGTTGCTACTTCATAACTGTAGTTTTGCCACTGTTATGAGTTGAACATGAATATCTGATATGCAGGATAGTTTATATGCAACCCCTGTGAGGGGTTGTGACCCACAGGTTGAGAACTACTGCTTGAAACGTATTCTTAGGTGAATAGGTATTAGTGACATTAAAATCACATTAGTACAACTGAAGTCAGAGAAAGAAACATGAAAATCAGACATTAGCCAGCTTTTAAAATTTAGTTTCAACAAAATATCCTTCCCCATCAGACTAAAATAGTCAATTTGAATGTTTCAGTTTTATAGCTTTATTTATATTTCATTTATAGTTTGTTTCAGCTTTATAACTATGTAATAACTATAAACATGAGGAGTTTATATCTTACTTTACATTATTTGAGTAACATTATAATAAAAATAATTCAGTAATAAAGGTTTATGATCACTATCTTAAAAGAAAATGTCCATTAAAAACATTTTATAAGCCATAAGAGATTTCAATGATTTTCATCTTTCATTAGTTCTCATTATGTAAAGTTAAATGTTCTAATAAAAATAGGGCATGAAAGTGGAAAAAATAAATACATGGAATGTGAAGAAACTTGGGCTTTTCTCAAGTGGTAATATTTAATTAGTTCAATGGTTTTGTTAAAAAATAAGGAAAGCAATAGGAAGGCTGCCCCTCTCACTCTTCCCACTCAGGGACTTAGCATCTAGACCATCAAGTTAGATGGGTTTTACCCAATTTTGGTGTCTACCTTTAATCTTGCTTGAAAAAAAGTTATTTAATGGGGTGTTTTATTGCGATCACAAAATGCATTGGCTAAAATAGCCAAACTCACACCACAAAATAAGAACTGTTAGCTCATTTATATTCTCTCTTCTTCCAAAAAGGGTTTTTAGTAGTTTTAAATATAAATAAACATTGCAAGAAGAAAGGAAAGGAAGGCGTGCGTGAGAGGAATAGGGAGAAGGAAGCTCAGGAGTCAGAGGGAACCAAGAAGACTGGACACAGATACCCACGCTGAAGCCCTCCTTGAGAACCTTGCCTCTTCTACTCATTCATATAAACCTAGCACCTCCCGGAGCCTGACAAATTATACATATTCAAAAACATGAATGAATGAAAATGATTCACAAAAGTGCATCATAGCAGGAAGAGGGAAGATTGTAATTCACAAAGCAATACGGGGATAAGTCATTTGTGCAGGGAATATGTTACTGCATCTCAAGTTCTTTCCCGTGAGAGAGCACTACTAGTTTATATTTTCTCTCATAGTTAGTACAGCTGTTAGCATAGTTCGTATATCCAGTACAAAGAACTGAAAACAAAAATCATCAAGACTTGGATCTCTTTTAAATAGAGATCAATACTGAATTTAAATTACTTTCCAAATGTACCTATATACAGCTAATAACACGGAAAAAAAAAATAACTACACTTCCTCCGACCTTCCATTATGCACACTGAAATCTGAGGAGCCTAGTAATTCAGCTAAGGAAGATTCCAAATAATTTACACCAAATTTGGACACAGTACACGTCCTAGTTAGTGTTCATTGACAACACAATCTAAATTCCCCTGGGAAGAGAAAAGCTCAACGGGAGAATTGTCTAAATCACATGGCCCTGTGGGCAAATCTGTGGGACGTTTTCTTGATAACTGATAGAGGAGGGCCCAGCCCACTGTGGACGGTGCCATCCCTAGACTTGTCCTGGGTTGTGTAAGAAAGCTACCTGAACAAGCCAGAGAGCGAGCCAGTCTGCAGTGTCTGTCCATGGCTTCTGCTTCAGTTCCTGTCTTGAGTTGTTGCCCTGACTCCTCTTAGTGATGAAGTGTGACCTGGAAACACAAGCCGAAACACTTTCCCTCCTCAAGTTGTTTCTGGTCATAGCGCTTCTCACAGTGGGGTGATTTCAGTGAGAATGGCCCCCACAGGCTCCTATGTTTGCAAGGTTGCTCCCCAGTCGGTGGAACTGTTTGGGAAGGATTAGGGGGCGTGGCCTTGTTGGAGGAGGTGCGTCCCTGGCAGCTTTTGGAGGTTTCAAAAGACTTGTACCGTTCTGGGTGTGTCTGCTTTGCCTCCCGAGTTTTGATCAAGCTGTGAGCTCACAGCTAGCTCTTCCAGGCACCATGGCATTACTCCAGCATCACGGAATCTAAGCCTCTGAAACTCTAAGCCCAATTGAACACTTTATTTTATGAGTTGCCTTGGTCATGGTGCTTTGTCAGAGAGATAAAATAAAAAAGCAACTGAGACACACAGCAACATAAGGCGAACGGGGACAGGACAACTGCTGTCGGGGTATGTGCCGATGGATATGACGTCATCTTGTGAGCAATGGATGGGTCATGGGTTATGTAGCTGAAACCCATTTTTCTTCTCCCATGTGATAAGGATAGGTTCGCTACCACATACCCCTTATTCCACAGCCTTTAGTCCCACATCCCTTTCCCCCACAATGTGAACTTTGCATAGACGGAAATTTTCCGCAGCACAACCCATTCCCAGGATAATTTGCTATGCCTCAGGTGGTCAGGTCTTCAGGGGATAACACAACAGAATGGTTACAGAGCATGTGCAAAAGCCTCTCCATCCCTCCACAAGGTTTGTCAGGGGCTGTCCATCGGAACAGCAGTTGACCCGGGGCTGGCCAGGGGATAACAAGGTCACATGGGAATTGGATACTTGAGGAAAAAGCTTTACTTCTCTGCTTGTACCACTCATTTGGCTTGGGATGGTTGAACACCATCTACCTGTGATGGTTAGTGCCATATGCCAGGTTGCCTGGACCCTGGGCCCAGATACAGGAATGAACATTATTCTTAGTATTTAAATGAGATCAATACTCAAGCAGTTGGGGTTCAGTAAGATATTACTTTCCATGATGGGACAGAGGGCTCACCCAATCAGGTGAAGGTCTGTATAGAAGAAAGACCGACTTTCCTCAAGTGGGACAGACTTCTCCAGCCTGCTGGGCTTTCAACTTTAAATACTTTCTCCCGTCTTTCCAGTCTAATGGCCTACCATTCAGAATTTGGGTCTACATCCTGGGAGCCAATTTCTTAAAATATATCATGTAAATGTATGCACATACACTGTCTTAGTTAGGGTGAGTATGGCTATGATGAAACACCATGACCAAAGCAACTTGGGGAGGAAACTCAAACAGGGCAGGAGCTGATGCAGAGGCCACGGAGGAGTGCTGCTTACTGGCTTGCTCATCATGGTTTGCTCAGCCTGCTTTCTTACAGAACCCAGGACCACCCGCCCAGAGATAGCACCACCCACTATGGGATGCGCCCCCCCCCATCAATCACTAATTAAGAAAATACCCCACAGATTTCCCTGCAGCCCTCCCTTCCTTGTGGAGGCATTTCTCAACTGAGGCTCCCTCCTCTGCAATGACTCTAGCTTGTGTCGAGTTGACATAAATCTAGCCAGCACATAACACACACACACATGGTCAGTGGCTGTGTCTCTGGAGGACACTGACCAAAATACCATCTTTCCCCTCTCTTAAAGTTAGTTACAAAGACGGGACCAATTCAGAAAGACAGACAGACATATAAATGGACTGGCAGAAGGAGTAAACCATGCATTTCCCACCTGTTTCAGAATCCCTTTGCTTAAGCTTGGGTTTCTGCTGTCTCAAAGTTTCAGCTCATTCAGATTTTCATTCCTCCTTATTCAGACTCAGTGGCAAGGGACATCTGAACTGATCGCGTTAGTTTATAATAACTACCACAGCAATGTCCATGTGAAAATGAGTCCCCAACCACTGTGGTGCGTCCTGTCTACACATGACTTATAATAACACTTTCTTAAATAGCATTGCATTCTAAAGGTCCAAAAGGAATTTTCCCGCGTGCCGTGTTCGACCCTGGAGTGTATCTGGGGGCAGCTTTGCCCTGCAGGAAGTGAAGCTGTCAAATCTACCAGCTACAAATGTCACTGAGTAACCTGAGCACACGCGTGCACACCTGCCTCACAAAGCCCGTTACATTCATTCCTTCAGGATTGCCAGCGTAGGCTGTCAGTTCCCAAGAGCTTTCCAAAAGTTACAGTAAAAGCAAGGCTCAGCGCCCAGATCACACTGTGGATTTTAGGACTGAGAATAACTATTCCCCCTTAATACTTCAGTTCCTGGTTTAGTGTTAGAATGGGACCTTACTCTTCCCCATGGCCATGTAGATCTGCCATTAGAATGAATCTGCCTCCCCCCTCGCTAAGCTGCTTGTCCTGTGTACACTGAACAAATTGCCAGCTCAGTACTCTAACCACTGGTGTCCAGACGCTCAGGAAATCGGTCGGTTTTACAGCAACATTCACTTCAGAGAGGTTGTTACTTTCCCATAAGAGGAAGAAAAGAAAAGGCTTCACATTGCTTGGGACTATTTATTAGCTGCAAATATTCAAATACTCAAACAAAGCCACCCGAAGCATTCTGTCTTCCTGTGGAGAAGGGGAAAGATGGATGCACCACATGGTTATATTCAAGAGAAAAGAGTCAAGCTTTGGAAAACTTCTTTATTCCAATTTAACATTTCCTTTGCACACAGTATAAAGCAACCGCTTCAGACTTACTTAGCATCTGCTATAAAAGAAATTAAGTTTCCCAAAACACCGCACATGATTGGGCACAATAAAGCAAAAGTCTTACCAGCCCTCCTCCATTGCAAATGTTAGAAGTCTAATGATCAGCTGCCAGATATTACTTTCCACATTATAAAATATTGTTCCATAACAAAATTTGCTGGGAAGGTTGGGGTAATGTCTCTGATACCAAGCCACCAAGATTCATCTTGGATTTTCAAAATCTGAATTACACTGGCACATTTTGTTTCCAGTATGAAATCCACACTGCCCTAATTTTCTACAAGCGTGTCTGTGGAGGCATTTAGGAAATGCGTATCTGTGCAGACAATACAACATAGAGTCTATGCTGGAGTTTTCCATGGAGCAGAAAATGGTCACAGCACTTCAAGTTATCACAGCCTGGGGTGTAGGAAAACAATCACTATTTCAAACACAGACAGCTGACCTGACTATGTTCCCACTGGCCGGGTGGTTAGCCTCCTGTCTCCGTGAACCCCTTAGCTCCCCATCGTATAAATCCCTCTCTCAGTGAGAACATGAGTGGCTTGTAGCAGCAATGGTCCACATAACGTAGTGTCCTCTTAACCCCAGCATGGGGGTCACACCACATTGAAGAATAATTGCGTGACAGACACAGGCGATTTCACCACTGGCAGTTTCTTTACATCGTTGTGGAGTGATTGATAACTTTGACTCTTCATGAATTGAACCAGCATGCCTAAGATGTCAAGCCACACATTGCCTTGAGCTTTTCAGTTCTAACCCAAAGACTGAACAACTCTGTATTAAGAGAACACGGTGACACCATTTCACAGCTGGAAGAAGTACAATTTGGCCAGAAACTTCATCCACATCTGGGCTCTATCTAGAGGCAGATATTCTGCATGTGGCCCACAAAAGAATCAATAAAATAACATCCAAGATTCATCACGGCCCAAGAGCTTCCTCACTAGATTAGCACTGGTGATGGTGAAGAGCCAACAAGTCACATTTAAGAATTCTGCTAACTCAGCAGCAGGATTCTTCTAAACCATCATGGGTGGCCAAATGATGGCTGTGTCAAAGCCAGCGCTCTGGAGTGGCCCAGCAGAACAGAGAGGAGAGATTGAAAGTTTAATTAAAGGAACTCCTTGGGAGCTAGAAGATCACCCCTGTTGTTTAATTAAACTACAGACATCTCAGAGAACTGAACATTTCAGTGATATATCTTATTTTTCGGGTACCCTTTGTCTGAATTTTGGACTCTTCTCCACCAAATCCCCAGTCAGCCAGATAGTATGTATTTTCTCACCCCAGGACAACTACCTGGTGTTCCAGAGACCCATTCACTACTCCCTTCTCAGACTTTCAAGGGTGATGGGTGCATGACATTTCATCTCTGTTCTCTTTCAGAATACTTCTTTCTCTACCCAATGGATATGGAATCAAGAGCTAAGCTTTTAGACGTCCCTTGGTCTAAAGGTACATGCCTGTACCTTGCCTGGATAATTCTGGAGATGCAGAAAGACAATGGTGTGTAGGCAAAGCCTCAGTTTTAGTGTTATCACTGTGCAACTCTCTGGGATGCTGGGCTGCCCTCTGATTAGCAGGGCCCTGAGGATTCTTTCTACCTTCTAGGAACTAAACTTCAGCTCTGCTGTCTAGTGAGGGCTTCCTAACACCTTAGCTCTTCACCCTTGTTTGTGGGGGGATTGGAGACAATCCTAGCCCAGAGAAGGAGATGAAGGAGTCATGGAGCTGATGATCTGCTTCCCACCCCCGCCCCACCCCAGTCTCTCCCCTCTGGGTTGAAATATACTCTATGGTCCCAGTCCAGTTTCCTTTCTCTGATAAAAAGCAACTTGGGGAGGGGAGAGTTTATTCATCTTAGAGGTTACGGCCCATCATCCGGGAAAACCAAGGCAAGAACCCAAGGGATGGAGTGAAGCAGAGACCATAGAGCAATGTGCTAACTGGCTTGTTCAGCCTGCTTTATTACAGCACCCGGGACCACCTGCCCACAGGTGGTGCCACCCATGGTGAGCTGGGCCTCCCTACATCAACCATTAATCAAGAAAATGCCCCCACAGGCTCATCTACAGGCCTTCTGAAGGAAGCAGTTCCTCAGCTGTGGTTTCCTCTCCCTAGGTGACTCCAGTTTGTGTCAAACTGACAAAAATATTGAAGGCAAATGCTCTGCTCTAGATGGTTTTGTGTGCTATCCTGGAATCCCTTCCCTTTGGCCCCTCCTCACAGAATGAGGTATAAATGAAGGTAGCCTGCAAGCTACTAAGCCTCAGCTATCCCAACTAACATTTCCTTTGGATCTGCCTCAATATTTCTGTACTTTAAATATTGAAATAAAACCTTTGAAAAGAAGGGAAGACAAAACTCCATAATGCACCCAAGGTGAAGTTCAAATGTGTGGCCTGGAAACAAAATCATTCACTCAAGTCATATCCAGTGACACTTTATCATGGTCATTCAGACTCATAAAGGATTGAGGTGTTCTTGGCTGAGACAAGGACCCACCACAGCCTCCATCAACCAATCAACAAAACAGCCAATGCAAGTGTGATATACATACACAGCAGAACACTACTCAGAAAAAGAAAGGAGTCTACCATTTGCAGGAACATTGATCAATCTGGAAGACATCGTGTGAAGTGAAATAAGCCAGACTCTGGGAGAAAAGCCCTATGTTTATTTCACTTTACACCATCTCATGGACATGTAGAGTCTAATGAAGTTGAGTTTATGGGAGTAGAGGCTAGACAATGGTCACCAAAGCCCAGAGTAGTAGTGGGTGGGGAGGGAAGGAAGAAAGGGTGCATATAAAGTCACGGACAGGAGGAATCAGCAGCAATGCACTCCCTATGAAATAACAGAGAGGGAATTTCAAATGTCTCACCATAAAAATATGGAAGGTGAGTGGCAGGGGGATGCTGCTTAGCTTCACTTAAACAATCCACATGGTAAACGCCTATTGAACATGACATGCCCCAGGAGTGTACCAGTATGACTTGTCAATCAGAACGGTGATAATGACTGGGAGGATGGCTCAGTGAGGAAGCACACTTGCTCACAAGCATAAGATAGACCCCCAGCACCCACATTAGAAAGAAAAATAAAAGGACATGGTTGTGTTTATTGGCAATCCCAGCAATGAGGGAAGATCACTAGTGAGTTCTTTTGATTTAACAAAAGAGTCTTTCTCAAGGGATTATGGCAGACAGTGATAGAGGAATACATTCTGTCTTTCTCAGGCCTTTACATGTTCACATGCAGGTACATGCATTCACACTTGCATGGCAAACACACACACACACCTGCCACCATACCACCACCACCACAACATATGTACACAAATTATTTTTATATTAATTCTATTTTATGAGGGGAAAGTTTAGCACAGCTGAGAAAGATCAAAATAATGGCATTTGCATGAGAGGAAATTCAGAGCACATGTCAACCATATGTTTTCAAAAGTAGAAAGTGAGATTCTATTTTTCTTTGTGTGTGTGTGTGTGTGTGTGTGTGTGTGTGTGTGTGTGTGTGTGTGTGCAGGTGCCCATGCACCTGTGTGTGTGTGGAGTCTAAAGGGAAGGTTTAAATATCATTCTTGAGAGCCAGCGACCTTGTGTTTTGGAGACAAGGTTACTCAGTGGCTTAAGACTTGTAGATTAGGCTAGGTTGACTAGCTAGTGATCTCCAAAGATCTGCAGTCCCTGCCTCTCCAGTGTTGGGGCTATAAGTGTGCACCACCGTGCCCTGATTTTTACAGAGGCGCTGAGGAAACAGCCTGTGTCCTCATGCTGGAAAGGAGAATGCTTCACCAACTAAGCTATTTCCCAGGCCCTCTCTATATTTACGCAACCTAACCAGACATTTAAGTTTGGAGTAGCGCCGACTCAGAACACAGGTCTTTAGTTCTGTGTCACAAACTCTTTTTATTTGACACTTTGGGAAAGTTTAGCATGGCTGGGAAGGAGCGGGATCTTGCATGAGCCATACACAGAGATGGGGAAAGAACAGGGGTGTATATTGAGCTACAGACAAAATGAAGGGTGGGAAATAAAGACAGAGTCTACATGCCCCTAGGAAAGCTGCTTTTATAAGAGCAACAGACTTTGTGCCTGCTGGTGAGGGAGCTAGAGACAGGGAGTCAGTAGCATGTGGGCCCCTAGATACAGCCCCGGGGGTAGGAGAAGTGAAGACAGTGTGTGGGAAAGAGTATCAGCATGGAGATGCTTTCTTTTTTCCAAATTGTACAGTTTGGGCTGCTTTGTCAAAAATCAGGTGTCTGTAGACGTGTGCATTAATGTCAAGATCTTCAATTTGATTCCATTGGTCCACGTGTCAGTTTTTATGCCAATACCAAGCTGTTTTTATTACTATAGCTCTATAATAGAGCTTGAAGTCGGGGATGGTGATGCCTCCAGAAGTTGCTTTATTGTAAAGGATTGTTTTAAATATCCTAGGTTTTCTGTTTTTCCATTATGAAGTTGAGTATTTTTCTTTCCAAGTCTGTGAAGAATTGTGTTGGGATTTTGATGGGGATTGCATTGAATCTGTAGATTGCTTTTGGTAAGACTGCCATTTTTATTATATTGGTTCTACCTATCCATGAGCATGGGAGATCTTTCCATTTTCTGATATCTTCTTCAATTATTTTCTTCAAGGACTTAAAGTTCTTGTCACACAGGTCTTTTACTTGTTTGGTTAGAGTTACCCTAAGGTATTTTATATTATTTGTGGCTTTTATAAAGAGAGATATTTCTCTGATTTCTTTCTTGGCCCATTTATTTTTTTGTGTATATGAGGGCTACTGATTTTTTTAAATTAATCTTGAATACTGCCACATTACTGAAGGTGTTTATCTGTTGTAGGAGTTCCCTGGTAGAATTTTTGGGGTCACTTACGTAGACTATCATATCATCTGCAAATAGTGAAAGTTTGACTTCTTCCTTTTCAAATTTGTATCCCCTTGATCTCCTTTTGTTGTCTTATTGCTCTAGCTAGAACTTTGAGTACTACATTGAATAGATATGGGGAGAGTGGACAGCTTGTCTTGTTCCTGATTTTAGTGGAATCACTTTGAGTTTCTTTCCATTTAATTTGATGTTGGCTGTGAGGAGGGAATGGGGGATGAGAACATGAGGGGACGGGATGGTTCAGCTGGGGGAGGGACGGAGTGGGAGAGCAATGAAAGAGATATTTTGATAGAGGGAGACATTAAGGGGTAAGGGAGAAACCTGGTGCTAGGGAAATTCCCAGGAATCCACAAGGATGATCCCAGATTAGACTACTAGCAATAGTGGAGAGGGTTCTTGAACTGGCCTACCCTGCTAATCAGATTGATAAATACCTTAACTGTCATCATAGAGCCTTCATCCAGTAACAATGGAAGCAGGTGCAGAGATCCACAAGCACCAGGCTGAGCTCTGGGAGTCCAGTCGAAGAGAAGGAAGAGGGATTACATGAGCAAGGGGGTCAAGATCATGATGGGGAAATCTACAGAGACAACTGAACCAAGCTTCTGGGAACTCACAAACTATAGACCAATAGCTGTGGCACCTGCATGGGACCAGACTAGACAATCTGCATACAGGAGACAGTTTATCTGTTCGAGGGTCCCTGGCAGTGGGTTCAGGATCTATCCCTGGTGCATGAGCTGGTTTTCTGGATCCCATTACCTATGGTTGGATACTTTGCTTACCCTTGATGCAACGGAGAGGAGCTTGGTCCTGCCTCAACTAAATGTACCAGGCTTAGTCGTCCCCCCATAGGAGAACCTACCCTGTTGGAGGAGGTGATGAGAGGTAGGTCGGGAGGGGGGAGTTAAGAAAGTGGGGGGGTGGGAGGAGGGGTAAGAGGGGGATCTGTGGTTGGTATGTAAAATGAATTTTTAAAAAAATTTACACCAAAGGGGGGGAAATATAGATATAGATATAGATATAGATATAGATATAGATAGATAGATATAGATATATCAGCATGGGGGACCCCTGGAGAAGTCAGTCTCGGGATATCCATCTGGGGGCCGACAAAGTGATGCTGAAAGTACCTGAGTAAGACCCGAAGTAGCTGAAGATGAATTTTTATCCCACATTTTGGTCTAGGATAGGCCCTACAATTGTCAATAGAGTCTTAGGTTGATGGTGTTGGGATCCATGCAAGAGATTGTTTGAACTTGGGTCAAGCCCCACCATGAATTTTGTTTTTCTCATTTGAGACAAAGTCTTGCTATGTAGTCCAGGCTTATCGCAAACTCTCAATCCTCCAACCTCACTGCCCCCCCCCCCCAGGTATTGAGATTATAGATACACGCCACCATGCCTGGCTTCTACCCTGATTTTTAGCCTTATTACTGTTAAGCACATTGTAATCTACTTTCTCTTGTGGACATCTGAGGCCTTCTACAGTTTTCCTGTGAAGTTGGTGGCAGTATGCATCTTAATTTTAGGCAGGATTTTTTTTTTTTCTTTTCAAGATAGCGTTTCTTCATATAGTCCTGGCTGTCTTGGAACTAGTTCTGTAGACCAGGCTGGCCTCAAACTCACGGAGATCCACCTGCCTCTGACTCCCGAGTGCTAGGACTAAAGGCATGCATCACCACGGGCTTAGGCAGGATAACTTTTAAAAAGTGATATCACAATAGCTAGTCAACTTAACCAAGAGGACAAAGGCTGAGAACAGTACACTAAGACACAGATATCAAGTCCTTAAATCTAGGACCCTGCGTGGCTCAACCATGGTGTGAAGTGTATGCCAGGTCTAGCATCCTTTTCTCTACTACGGTTTATGTTGTAACTGAAATGTTCTGAACTAAAATATATCTTACCATTCAAATTTACTTTCTCAGTATTACACTGAACGTCTGTACAATCTCCCGTCTCCCTGGCTGTCATTCTTGGCCAACTTTACCAATTCCTCTCTCTTTTCAATCCTCCAAGTGTTGGCCCTTCAGAGCATGGACTCTGGAGTTGGGGGGATGGATATCCATAGCTTTACACATCAACTGTTCACACTTCCTTCTCCAGCCTTCTTTCCTGTCCTAACTCTGGCCACACCTCCAGCTGTGTATTCAGTAGCCCTGTGTGGATGGCAAGAAGGCCCTGCAGATATAATTGTGAAGGGGCCCCAAAATAGCTTGACCACACAGCAGCCATGACAGGCTTAGGGGCCTAGACACAGCTTCTGTGACAGGCTTAGGGGTCTAATCACAGCTTCTGTGACAGGCTTACTGGCAGGCAACATCCAAATCCAGGAAAAGCCTTAAGCTGACACCACCCAGGGATCCACCCAGCGGTGAGGAAGTACCTGACATCCCAAACATTCCAACCATTAGATAAGGTGGCCAGATGTCCTTGAGTCTAGTACACACCTATTTTTTGTTTTACAGATACCCCTAGACAATTGTCAGCCAATCAGGGTCCTGGACCCTGGAAATCCCCTCACCCCAACCTCTGCTACGATAAAAACTCTGCCCGACCTGAGTTCAAGGCTCTCTGCCCTCACTGCTGCGTGGGGCAGACAGAGGGACCAAGCTTTGGAGCTTGAAATAAAGGCTCTTTCTTTTACATACGGGATTCAGTCTCCGTGGTGGTCTTTTGGGGTTCTCTGAGATCTGGGCATAACAATAATATGTTCTTGGGCTGGAGAGATGGCTCAGGGGTTAAGAGCACTGACTGCTCTTCTAGAGGTCCCGAGTTCAATTCCCAGCAACCACATGGTGGCTCACAACCATCTGTAATGAAATCTGATGCCCTCTTCTGGTGTGCAGACATACATACAAACAGAACACTGTATACATAATAAATAAATAAATCGTTAAAAAAATATGTTTAACAGGTGCTCTTCGTTCCATATCTGTTTATGGCTCTATTCCCAAATCCATGCTTTCCTGCTGTTTGCTTTCTCTGTAGTGACCCCACTGTTCACTCACTTGGTATCACCCTGAAAGTCTTTCTTGAATGTTCTTGTGTCTCTCGTCCTGTCCTCAAATGGTCATCTTTAACTTCAAAAGGCATTCATCACTGTGACCATTTTCAACATCTCCACCTCTCCAGCCTGATTCAAATTCCTGGCCTATTTAAGGTCTCAGAATGTCATATGTAGCCTGAAAAATCTTTTCTTCACACTGTAGCCAGCCACCCAACACAGCCCTCCCCCACAGCTTCCAGTGACTACCAAACCCCATGACATCCAACCTCAGCTCTGCCTGCGGTCTGCCCACCTCCACCTGGCAAGCCCAGCTACTGAACTCCTGTTTTATTCCCCACTTCTTGCTTTCTTCTCACACATTAGTTATAATCTATTCTGTATCAGGAAGATCCATGGATCCTCTCTCCCAAGATTAGTTTGTGTGTGTGGTGTGAGTGTATATGTACGTTTACATGTGTGTGGGCAATGTGTGTGTGTGTGTGTGTGTGTGTGTGTGTGTGTGTGTATGTGTGTGTGTGTGTTGCATGCATACATGTGTGTGGAGGCCATAGGTTGAGGTTTAGTGTCTTCCTCAATTATTTGTATCTCTCTGAACCCAGAGTTTTCCATTCTGCTAATCTCTATGGCCAGCTTGCTCCAGTGATCTTCCATCTCTTTCAGGCTGGCCACCACAGGCACCTGTCATTTATGTGTGTGCACTAGGGATTCGAACTCCCGCTTTTCATGCTAGTGTAGGTAGTGTTTTACCAACTGAGCCGTCTCAGATTTTAAATTTAAAGTAAAAATGCACGTCATTGCAAATGATACGGTTCTAATGAAATCGAGTGATGAGAACACTGGCAAGCACGTCTGTGTTACGGTGGCACACGGGGTTTTTCAGTAAGTTAAAATAACAGTCACTCCCATCATGTGATGTTTGGATGTGGACAAGTGACATCTCCAGAAATCAGCCACACGTCCTAGTGTCTGGTTTTGATCGTCGTGAGGGTCCCAGATGCTGCTGCTATGGCTGCCGTTTGTCCACAGCCATTTCTGGAGGAAATGCTAAGTTTCAGTTAGTGTGAATAAGGATAGAGTTTCTTCCCAGTCTCTCCCCAGGAGGGCTCCTCCCTCTCCGCCTTGCTCACACACCTTGCGGGAAATGTCTGTCAAAGCTTGCTTTTCCAGGAAGTCCCGCCCATACAACTTACCCTGGTTCCTGTGGTGTTCAGTTTGTTCAGTTTCTGCCCTTCATCTTGCTTAGCCAGCTTCATTGCTGCTGTGGTAAAACACCGTGACCGAAACAACTTAGAAGAGGAAAGGGTTTACTGTGCTTACAGGTTACAGTCCATCATAGAGGGAAGTCAGGGCAGGAAGCAAAGTAGAGAGTGTAGAGCAATGGTTCTCAGCCTTCCTAAACTTTCTCCATGTTGTGGTGACCTCCAGCCATTCAGTTCTTTTCATTGCTATTTCATAACTGTAACTTTGCGACCGTTATGAGTCATAATGTAAATATCTGGTATGCAGGATATTTGGTATGTGACCCCTGTGAAAAGGTTGTTCCACTAGCAAAAGGGTCGTGACCCACAAGTTGAGAGCCATGGCTGTACAGGAACATTGATCACAGGCTTGCCTTCCCTGGCTTGCTCAGCTGCCTTTCTGAAATAGCCTAGGCTCACCTGCCCAAGGAGAGCATCTCACAGCGGGATGGGCCTTCTACGCCAATCCTTAAACAAGATCTCTCCACATGTCCACAGGCCCGTCTGATGGAGACAGTTCCTCAGTTGAGATTCCCTCTTCCCAGGTATGCATCAAATAAACAAAAACTGACATTAAACTGTACTTTCAAATCACGTTGTCTATTTATTTACCTACTTCATGATTTCCCAAAGGTAAACTCCACTGGCTGCCCTCTTCTCCAGGCTTCCTGCTCCAGTCCCCACAGTTATGCCTGACACCAGAAGTGGGGAGAAGACATTTGCAGGACAGACAGATGATGGCAAAAAAGGATGTCCCAGACCGGACTTTCAGATATTTGAGAATGCCTCTTCTGGAAAAAGATGCTTTGTTCTTAATTTCCATCAAATAGAACTTGTTTCCATGGGTTTTCTTTTCTCCCTCCAAAATAGGACTCCTAACGGGAAAATGTTACATGCTAGAGTGTATGCCTGAGCGCCAACCCAAAGGATTAAATGCGAGAGTTTCAGAAAACTATCCGACCTTTATTACAATGAGTAGTTGCTTTGTTTGATTACATCACATTAAAGTATAGCAAATCACTTGTGTAAAATAAGCCTCTTGTCTGCTTCTTTGAGACACTATCCCCTTGAGTAGCGCAGGCTCACTTCAGACACAGAACCCTTCTGCCTTCACATGCCAGCTAAGACTGATGCTGTTCTTTTCAATGTCCTCTGACTATTTTACATGTGACCAACCTGAGAAAAGAGACTGTCAGTGTATTAGCATACGTCATTCAAAAGCAAATAATGGAAACTAACACAATGGATTATAACATTATGCAGATGCAAATTAATCCTTTATTACAAGATTTGACTGACTGTGCAGAAGCAGTTTGCAGGGCATTGTGGGGTTTCATGGTGATGCCCCATTAGTTATTGGAAATACGGATCTTGAAGTCAGGGAAGTAGAGCTGGCCTCAGAGGTGAGTGGATAGATGGCTTTCATACACACATGATGCTGGAGCATGCGTACTAATCAGATTTCTCAGTTAGAAGGTGTTGAATTAGAGAAGGAGCTAAGACATCTTCCAAGGAACCCATAGACGAGACATCGGGGTGAGCTGTTCAAATATGTCCTTGAGTATAAATTGGCTTGCATCATGAAGAGGAAGAAGAGGGAATGTATGTGCTATGAAATTTATAAAAAGAGACTGAAAACAAAATTAGGCAACAATGGCAGAAAAGCATTCATCATTTCTATTCATAAATCATCTTGCAAAACATACATGTAAATGTTTGTAAAATACTGAGCTTGATTAAAAAAAAAAAATCCCAGAGAGAAAATACTGGGGCAAACCTCAAGTGAATGCAGGAATAACTCAGAGAGCTAAAAAGGAGAGGGAGAGAGAGAGAGAGAGAGAGAGAGAGAGAGAGAGAGAGAGATCAACCATTGATGTGTCTCTGGGATACGAAGAGCTTCTTGGCCTTCCAAAGGCATCTCTGTGTTAAGCAACCAAAACAAAACAAAACAAAATTTCTTTTTAGTTCAAACTACTGTATTTTGAATAGAAAAATGAAAACAAGGTAAAATGAAAATGATTCAAGTCAGAAACAAACTAGCACTCATATTTTATGAACATGTAGTAGTTCATAGAATATTCCTTCAGTCTCATCCATGCTTCTCATTCTTTCCTAACACTCACTGAAGTGACCTGATCTAATATAAAACACCTGTGTTAATTAGCTGGCTCTGCTTTAAACAGAAAAAAAAAAGTCAGCTTGGCGATCTGATTCCAGTGTCTTTGTCTCAGCCTCAACTGCCTTGCAGACATATTCTAGGCCCCACCCGAGCAATGGCTGCAGCAACCACATCAGAGGTGGAGAGAGAAAGGAGTCTGTTTAGTGGGTGTCTTCCTGCTTGTCTTCCAGAGGTATCAGGTAGGAAGCAGAGATGAGCTTGCTAGACAGAAGAAGAGGTTAAGCTTCGGGACCCTGAGTATCATCAAACCACCGACTGGTCATAAGTCATTCTGCAAACATATCTGAAACACCCCTGGAATCTCACTAAAAGGATCACTAACAGGCTGGCACATCCAATCTTAGCTTTATATTGGTAATATGAAAGAAAGTTTCCCGCCCGCCACACCAGAGGAAAACCTGAACTACTTATGGATTACTGTAGAAATGGGTATGACAGAATTGTGCCCACATAAGGAACGGTTAGCATGTGCAAGCATCTACCCCTGAAAGGAGAGGGAAGGCCCTTCAAGAGGAACTCCAGGCAGGGAAGCAATACAAATTATATTTTCCTGAGTGTTTATCATGCCTTGTTTCTAGTATTGATTTACTTCATACAATTTAAAATGTGGTATGATTTATTTTCTTGTTTTAAACAAATACTCATTTTTGTGCCTTTGTATTTGGCATTTTGTGATTTGCTTCCGTCTGTCTGTCTGTTTGTTTTGAGACAAGAGTCTCTTTATAAAGTGCTGGTTGTCCTAGAACTCACTACATAGACCAGGCTGGCCTTGAACTCACAGAGATCCTCCTGCCTCTGTCTCTCAAGTGATGGCATTAAAGGTGTGCACCATCACACCTGGTCTGTTTATTTGTTTAATTTTGAGACAGGGACTTAACTATGTAGTTCAGGCTGACTCAGAATTCACTGTGTAACCCAGGCTGGGCTCAAACTTGGGATCCTCCTACTACAGCCACAGAAGTACTAGAGAGCTGGGATTAGAAGAATGTGCCACTGCACATGGCTCTGTATCCTCCCTCCCTCCCTTCCTCCCTCCCTTCCTCCCTCCCTCCTTCTTTTTCTCTCTGTCTCTCTTTCTCTTTCTGTTCTAGAGACCAAATCCAGGGCCTCATAAATGCTAGGTAAGCTCTCTACCACTGAGCCACAACCCAGCAATCTTTCTATTCTCCATTTTGAGACAGGGTTCCATTAAGTTGCACAGGCTGGCCTTAAACTCACTACACAGCTAGAGCATGGCCATCCTCTTGTCTTATCCTACTAAGTAGCTATGACTGTAGACCTGCACTACCAGGCCCAGCTGTCTGCTTTTTTAAAAATTTTTTTTTTATTTTTATTTTTTATGATTGTGCCCAACATTATAAGCTCCGGGCCTTGCAAAGCCTGCAGTCTGCCATGACACCCATAAGAAAGTCACAACCAATTCTTAGTGTTATCCTGCTCTGCCAGATCTTACAGAAGTCACATATGCAAAGTGGATGGGGAAAAACCATTATGGACGGAAAAGTCTAGAAAACAAGATTTAGACCACGTTCACATCAAAGGTCAAGTCATGCCCCCTCCTCTCAAGTCGGCTAGACACCATGATGTCCAGTTCTCACCATGGACTTAGAAGACTATAGACGTCACAAGAGCCTTACATCTAAGCTGGGGTTCAACTGTGGGCTAATCACAAACTGGTGAGACAAAAGCATAAAAGACCCTGATGTGCTCAAGAAACAGAGGAGGCACCTGGGAAAGAGCCTGCCCTGAGAGAAGCGGTCACCTGACTCCACCCTATGTCCTTATTTTCCTGGAAAGAAAAGTGTGGATGCTGCAGAGTGTTTGTCTCTGACTTCCGTTTTTGTTTCATGGGCAAAGTACCCACCCCATCCCTCACCCCTCATATAACAGTCATCAGAGTCCATTCAAAGACCACATCCCCGAGGTTCTAAGAAGGCAACCTCACAAAGGACGTGCATAGGTTAAGGTGAACTTGACCCAAGACAGCACCACATACAAGGACCTGTGTGCAGAGAAAGGCGAAATTCAAAGAAGACTTCATGTGCCAGGATACGGCAGTGTGGGAGGGTGTAGGTCACTCGTACTGTCTCCATGACATTTTTTAAGTTGTGCTGTGTGCCCACTCCCCACCCCCTGCCTCTCATGGTGGCCCTGCTCTGTCCACTGTAGCACTATTCAAGATTATTTCATCCCAAATCAGATCATCGGCAGGCCCGGCAAAGGAAAGGGTAGTGATGCTGGACGGCCCTCTGCCCCGCCTCCCACCTTTTCCTCTCCCAGGACTGTATTTATTTTTCAGAGTTGCTCCCAAAGTGAATTTGATGACTTTCCCAGATGTCTGGCAACCACACAGGCCTGAAAATACTGGGAAAATTCAAGTGAATTCTCATGCACATTGGAGAGGGTAGGCATGACAACAGGAAGTTGGAGAATTGCCAGGGAGATTGACAAGCCCTAGCTACTTTAGGACAATGGCAAGCTACAATGCTCCATCCTTCTGCTTCTCTGCCGAGTGTTGTTACCGTCAAAGAGAATGTGCACCAGAATACAGCACAGTCCCTTTAAAGATGGCGACCTCCAGAGAGCAGGGGATTCTAGTGACAAGCAGAAGAATACTCCCAGAAATCAGAGAAGTCAGCCTCCTTGGAGAAAAGGTCTCAGCAAGCCATGTTGTCCTCACACACAGCCAGGCTCTCATACCTTGTTAAAGTAACCCAACAAATATGGCACAGTATGGCTCCATGAATCTAGGCCCAGCCCAAACTAGATACGAAATATAAAGACAACAGCTAGTCCTAAAGTCCTCTACTACATTCTGCCCACAGGCTTCACCTCCTGATTTCTTGGGTTTGCTTCACATATACGAACTCCCGCTGTCTCCACAGGCCTTGCCCTCCTTTGCTATCCTAAGTTTTCCAATGGTCAATGCCACATCTAAGTAGGGATGGGCACCAAAGAGTCAAACAAATTGCCGTTTAGATCATGGAATCTGAATCCTGGGTGCATGTGAGAATTACCTGAGGCACTTTGTAAACAGACCCATGGGAATGCTGGGGAGATTTCTCAGTGGGTAAAGCACAGGGCTTGAGTTTGATCCCCAACACCCACATGAACAGCCAGGGGGATCCCAGTGTTGAAGAGATGGAGACAAGTAGATCCCTGGGGATCACAGGACAACCAGGCTAGTGATCAGCAGATACACAAGTTTAAAAATAAAACAAAACAAGACCCAGGACACCCATGACTAGCTCCTGATTCAAATCAAACAATTCAGATCTCAAACTGGAACTCCAGCAATTTTTAAGGGCTGATACAGGGGCCGGGGAGTCGGCTCCGTTGTTAAAATCACTTGCGGTTGTTCCAGAGGACCTCCATTCATTCCCAGCACCCACCCACATGGTGATTGACAACCATCTTTAACTCCAGGAGCCTGATGCTCTCTCCTGGCCTCCATGAGCACCAGGCATGCATGTAGTGCAGATACATACATTCAGGGAAAATATGCACATAAAATAGATTACTTGAAAAAAAAAATCTGATGCAAAGCATCAGTATTGCCAGCTTACGACCCCTCCCCCAACTCAGAGTTAAATCAGTGATTCCAAAACTTCCCTCAAATTCAATTCCTTTTCCTTCAATGCCAGGGCTCCCAAACTCTGGGCCTATTTTGGGAAAGCTTTTAAAAAATATCTAGCACCTAGACTTCAAGTTGAATTAACTAAATCAAAGTTCCAGGGGTGAGACCAAGCCTCACTTCTAAATGTTTAGCCAAACTGGGAAACGATGAGTTAACTATAGTAATCTCACCCACGTGGTGGAATCTGGTGGGGAAGGGGGGGGGGGAGGGACTTGAAAGACAGGATGCCTTCTAAGCCAGGCACAAGAAATCAACAGAGTTTGGCTAGAGCCTGGTTAGTGGTATTAACAAATCTAAAGATAGAACATGTCGACCAAAACGGGATGTCTGCGCGGAACAGGGAAAGTGGGGGTCAGAGAGGAAGGGCTCACAACGGGGGGCGGGGCGGGGATGTGCGAGACACCTCACAGGAACAGCCCGTTCTGGTTCTGTCTGGTTGGCAGGTTAACCCCAAAGGAGAAAGGCAGCCATGAGCTCCAGAATGCGGGCGCCCTTTGACATTAGTATCTATGCCCTGGCACCGCCCTGTGCACCCCAGCTGCCTTGTCATCGCCTTTGTCTCCCTACTCAGTTTCCACATCAGTCAAGGGGACGCAGGTGTCCACTCGGCCGAAAAGTTCTCGTTTCTCGCCGCAAACTACCTAGTTGTCCTTTTGGGTTATGTGGCAGTCAGTCTCGTGGGAGCCTGAGCGACGTGCATCAGTCACGGAGAAGACTAGGCGGGTCTAGGGACTTGATAAAGTCCGGTTCTCAAGCTTTCAAATCTGTTTCGCTAAGGAATCGCCACATCCAGATTCCCAGGACTTAGTACGGAGCCCTTCTATATGGGGTGGGACCCTCGGGTGGGGAGCAGTCAGTCTCGGTTCTAGGATTTAAGAATGACAGTCGACACTTTTACATCCACGCCAGTGGCACTGCCCTTTCTGCCTAAGTCCAAGTGCTGGGAAAGAGTTCTGGAAACCCCTGTGGGGCTAGTCTTATAGATACACAGTCTTAGGAATACAGGGGTCCTGGGAAGGGATTGATATGCCTAGATTAGAGAAGAGTAGTGAGTTTGAGATACTTACCTTTTGCCAGTCAGCACAGGAAGCATTTTCAGTATTTTAAGGATAAATAGACCTAACCTAGCCCATGCTTCTGCACAACATCCCACTCGCCGTTCTGGTTTTAGGTAACAAGAGTTGGTTAATTAAATCACGCATTTCCATGGCTGGTAGCATTCCTCCACCAGCTTCCCCCCAAATCACCCAAGGTTCTCCTCCCCCAGACTTTGAGGTCACACCCGTGAGAGACAAAACATGCTTGACCTTCAGCCATATACCCCGGGGAGCTGGCTGGTTCTGGTCGCTGGGGTCCCAAGGGATGGAAAGGGAAAGTGGCGGGCCTCTTAGAAGGATGAGCCCGCTTTAGCTTTCAGGTCCAAAGAAGTAAGACAGAAGTCTTGCCCGGCGGTGCACGCCTTTAATCCCAGCACTCTGGAGGCAGAGCCAGGCCGATCTCTGTGAGTTCGAGGCCAGCCTGGTCTCCAAAAGAGAGTTCCGGGAAGGGCACAAAGCTACACAGAGAAACCCTGTCTCGAAAAACCAAAAAAAAGACAGAAGTCTTCTGCAGCTGTGAGCGCCACCAATGAAATCCAGGTTCTGCAGCCCTATTCTAATAGGAAGGCTCCACCCACTGCTCTAATATTTACGACAAGGCAGACCCCTCAGATGAGAACAAACCTTCCTCGGCCTCCAACGTGGGGTCTCCCACCATTGATGGTCTCAGAACTGCCTATCAGCGTTTGCCATTAGCTCTCCTGCGTGGAATATTCTGCCGCAGTGACTGAGGATGCTGTCACCGGGTGAGAGCACTGAAGAACGATTGTTTACTCAGTCACCAACACCTTGTTGTTCTGACACGGACTCTCCGAGGTGTGTTAAAGAGATGTGACCGATCAAACGTCTATTTGAGTCTCAGGCAGTGGTTCTCAACCTTCCTAACGCTGTGACCCTTTACAGTTCTTTGTGCTGTGGTGACTTCCAACCATATGATTATTTTTGTTGCTGCTTCATAACTGCAGTTTTGCTACTGGTATGAATCATAATGTAAACATCTGATATGCCACTTCAAAAGGGTCATGACCCACAGGTTGAGAAACCTTGGTCCAAAGCGTTCCCTACTGGAAAAGTAGCGTTACTGTGAACTTGGATGTACACCAGCTCGTGGTTCATCATGCCACCCATAGTTTGGGAGTTCTAGACCTTTCCCCATGTCTTACTCCCTTCTTGTTCCTCACTCTTACATTTTATTATGATGTGTGTCCTTGTTCTATTAGAAATCCTCTTAAGAGATGTACGTTAGAGGTTGCTGCGCCTCTCAAAAATCATGTGTGCTCTCAGTGATCCATGAATTATTCCATAGCATCTGGGAATATATGGTTAGGATGAGGGTTTTCCACTAAAGGCGAAAATGTCTAAACAATGGATAGATATTTGTCGTGTTACCTAAAACAATGTAAACAAGCTACTACAGCCCAAACGCTTGCTTCCAACTTACTATTTGGGTGTCATCTTGCAGGCACTGTGGAAAGCTCCTGGCTGAGGAACAACAGAAAGAATTTCACTACCCAAAAGGAAAAAATCTATTATCTCTTGTACATCCCCAATGAAAACATCACGTGAACTCTGGCTGCCAGCAGCCCCCCCCCCTCACCCCAAGCTGGTTCAAGGGGGAGAAGTGAGAATGTTAATAAACAGTCTAATGAAAGGAAGCGGTTGGGTAGTAATTAACATACGCCATTAGTGTCTGTCCCTTCGACCAGACACGGATGACAGGCGGAAACCATACATACTAATGAGCGTCCGCTGTCCCCAAGGCTGTGTGGGGACGGGAGTGATGACTTGTCATTGTGAGGTGCTGGTGGTGACAATGGTTTTAAGGCACAAGGCCACTTAGCAACAATCCAGGGGAGACTTTATGTCTCACAGCTGTATGATGACAACGTTTTTTTTCACCCATTTAGTTTTCTCTTACTACAAAACGAAACATTTTATTTTTATCTTTAATTAATTAATTTATTTTTTGAGTTGGGGCCTTGTTAATGTAGTCCCTAAGACTGGCTTAGAACTGATCCTCCTGCCTCAGCTTCCTGAGTGCTGGGACTATCATCTAGCTTAAGGGTGTGTGTGTGTGTGTGTGTGTGTGTGTGTGTGTGTGTGTGTGTGTGTGTTACTAGGGACTGAATCCAGGGGCCACTCTACACTACAGAGCTATATCCCCAGTCCTCAGTTTACTTTTTAAGAAAAATACCAACAGTCATTTTCCTTGCACGTTTAATCAACGGGTACAAGACTGTAACTTAACTCTTTCTTTTCCCCTCTTTTTGAAACAGGGTCCCATAGAGCCCAGGCTAGCCTCGAAATCCCTGTGTATTAGAGGACAACTCGACTTTCTCTTCCTCTGCTAGGCACATGTCTCAAGCTTTAGAATCTCCTTTCTGTAAGAATGCAGATCTCCTAACTGCTCAGAAAGTGCTCTGTCTCACAACACAGTAGAAGGGGAAATCAGAGATGGAAGTTTCTGTGGTGCTCTTTGCCACTGAGAAACAGAGGTCCAGAAAGATGAACCGATGTCCTAAATCAGGCCTGGCATGCTGACCCTCAGTCAAGCTGTTACGCCCTGCTTTGGGTCACACTGGACATCATCTGCTTCTCTCTGCTTTGACCGTGATTTGAGTGACTGATCTCACATGACTTTGGTAAAAAGAAGGAAGCATGGAAAAGAGACATGGTGTTGGCCCCCTCTGTGAGTGCTGACCCACTGGGGTCACACAGATTTAGGAAGAAACGACGCGTTTTAGAGGAACCAGAAGCACTGAACCTTGGGCCATTTGCCTGTGAGACACCATAAGAAGTTACAACCAGAAAACCTTGTGAGAACAAAGGATTCACACAGAAAGAAAGGATTCAGAAATCAGCGAAATTACAGTAAAATACAAGTTGACAAGAAAGCTTGATGCCACAAGTGTGTAGGTAGAAGGCTCCAGGAGAGTCTCATGTGTAATTTAACAAATAGTTGTAATTTGAGTGACTGCCTTTGGGCATCTGCTGGGAGGTTAAAATTGGCTGAAGTTTCTCTTCACACTGTAGCTGAAGAGGAAAGAGAAAACTGTAGAGAAATTAGTTCAACCTACTTATCAAAAAGTTCAGGCATCGCTCAAGCTTTTCTGAAAGTTCAACATGCTCATGTTTGGTGTGTGACATCCGATTACTAAACAGACCCACATACATCTTTATATGTGTCTCCTCATATCACTGCAGTATAATGAAAGTTACTCCTCATGGTGACAGATGAAAACAGCTTCTGTGGAGATCCTAGGGGTGGAGAACAGGGTAATTGGCTCAGCTGGCGATGGCACTCACTGTGTATGCTGAAGGACCGAGTCCCATCTCTGTGCCTGCTAGCCTGGAGTGTGCAGGACAGCCCAGAAGTGAGAGAGACCCTGCCTTGGCAAGGCAGAAGGCAAGACTAACTCTCACAAGTTGTCACTCCCTCACATATGCCTACTTGCATCTCTTTCTCCTCCCCGCCCCCAGGTTCATTAATCAAAGAATTTAAATGAGCATCTTGTGGGTGGAGATGTGGTTGCTGCTGTACTTGCTGCTTGGTCAGATTCCATGGGATGCTTGGTACCCAGGAGGTAATCATTTTCTGCTTTGGCAGAAGGACAAAAGGAAAACCAAAGGATTGAAAGTTTTATTTCTATCGTAAGTTTGTGGGTTTAACTCTGTGCCGCTCTAGGTAGATGATGTTTATCTACCAAAGGTTGATAGACCAGAAAACATAAACGGAAGTCTAGATAATAATCCTGGAGGTCACATAGTTCAATGCTCTGGTTTAACAGACATTGAGAGGCAAAGCCAGCTCTATACTTGCCTTAGTCAGGATGCCTATTGATTGGATGAAACACCAGAACCAAAAGCAACTTGGAGAGGAAAGGGTTTGTTTGGCTTACACTTCCACAGCACAGTTCATCATTGAAGGAAGTCAGGACAGGAACTCAAGCAGGGCAGGAACCTGGAGGCAGGAGCTGATGCAGAGGCCATGGGGCGATGCTGCTTACTGGCTTGTTCCTCAAGGCTTAGCCTGCTTTCTTATCGAACCCAGGACCACCAACACAGTGTTGGCCCCACCCACAGTGGGCTGGGCCTTCTCCCATCAATCACTATTTAAGAAAATGCCCTAGAGACTTGCCTACAGCCTGATCTTATGCTCTTATGGAGGCATTTTCTCAATTGAGGTTGCCTCCTCTCAGATGACTATAGCTTGTGTCAAGTTGATATAAAACTAGCCAGAACAATACTACAGAGAGAGAGAGAGAGAGAGAGAGAGAGAGAGAGAATAACAGCAGCAAAAAAATTCTCAGTTTGAGCAGAAACTATTTCAGAGTCAATAGATGCAGAGCAAGAGGGAAGATGAATGGAGACATTACCATCTGTCCTCATGTCATCTGTCCTCTTGTAGAAGCTGTGGCGGCAGCAGGTGATTGCACAAGACTTGTTCCTGGCATATTGTTCATGCGAGGTTAGAGATGACACACTCCATTGTCTCCGCTCATTTTCTGTTGCCGAATAACTGAATACCACAGGCTAGGTCATTTATCAAGGACAGAGTTTTACTTCGAACCCCCAGAAGCAGGGAAATCCAGGAGCACAGTGCCAACCCCTGTACAGCATCTGACGAGGACCTTCTCATTGGCGGGGGACGGTGCAGAGTTCTGAGGTAGCACAGGAGAGACGCGGTGAGACAGAGCAAGCTTGCTGCGTCTGCTTCTTTTTCTCATTTTAGTTTGTAGAACATCATTTTCTCAATCATGAGGCCCCCTCATGACGTCATCCAACCTTAATTGCCTCCCAAGGGCACACCACCAAATGCTCTTCACAGATGACTGTCAAGCTGCTTGCAAGTTGTTAGCTTCCTGAGATGTAAACTGTACCAGGACAGGCTTTTCAGCGACACAGCTGCTTGAGACATCCCCGCTCCCCAAGTAACTCCTCATCCATACTCCTCTTGACAACCTCAATAACAACTCATTGGTCCACCAAGTTGGAGTGTGGTGCGGTTATTACTTTGGTCTGTCCTTGTGCTGGATGGTTTTGTGTCAACTTGACACAAACTGAAGTCATCTGAGAGGAGAGAGCCTCAACTGAGAAAATGCCTCCCTAAGACTGGGCTGCAGAAAAGCCTGTAGGACATTTTCTTCATTAATGATGGACGGGGGAGGGCCCAGGCTATTGTGGGCGGTGCCATCCCTGGATTCACGGTCCTGGGTTCTAGAAGAAAGCAGGCTGAGGAAGCCATGAGGAGCAAGCCAGTAAGCAGCTCCCCTCCATGGCCTCTGCATCAGCTCCTGTCTCCAGACCAAGGGGCCGAGCTGCAAAGACTTTCTGAGGAGACATGCTGCAAAGGAATGCCGGAAGAAGCAGAGGCCAACTCAGCTGTCTGGAAGAGGTTTGGACCAACTGAGGCACCTGGAAAGGACATTCGCCAATCCGTTGAGCTGCCTGCAGCCTGTGCAGTGTGCTCTGGGTTCCCAGCTTTGTGAGCTGTCACTCATGCTGTGGTGGGCTTTGGTGATGTAGCTGCCTTTGAGTCATTTCTATTCCTATAAGTAACGCTAATAAAACTCATTGGTTCACCAAGTTGGACTTTGGTAGTATCCGTACTTTGGTCTGTTATGGATCCATACCTGGGGTGAGTAGACGTTCGTGTTGCATCCCCTCAGGAAAAGTTTTGTCATATCACACACACACCACACACACACACACACACACACACACACACACACACACACACACAGGAGAATATTTACCAATGTCTGTGGTGATATATTGTGAACCCTAATAAAATTTGCCTAAAGATCAGAGGACAGAACAAGCCACTAGATTAAACATAGAGGCCAGGCAGTGGTGGCACATGCACCTTTAATCCTAGCTCTCAGAGGCAGAGATCCATCTGGAGCTCTGTGAGTTCAAAGCCACACTATACTACACAAGATTGACTCAGTCTAGGAGAAAAACATCCAGGCAGTGGTGGCACACACCTTTAATCCCAGCACTTGAAATCTCAGGCCTTCGCTTGGGAAGCACACATGCATTTAATCCCAGCACTAGAGAGGTTGAGGCAGGAAGTGATATGGCTGAGGGGAGAAAGGTATATAAGGGTGAGGAGACAGGAACTAGAAGTCTTTTCAGGCTGAGGAGTCCTAGAGGTGAGATGTGGCAGTGGTTTGTTCCCTTGTCTCTCTGATCTTTCAGCATTTACCCCCAATATCTAGCTGGTTTTTTTTTTTTAATTTATTATTATTAAAAGGCCATTTTAGAATTCATGTTACAAATTTCTGGTCACATTCTGGGTTGTCACAACTTAGAAGAAGAACGTTACTGGCATCTTGTGGGTACAGGACCAGGATGCTACTGAACTTGCTACACTGCACAGTTCAGTCCTCAACAACAAATTGTGCAGCATGAAATACCCATGGTGGCAGGTTGAGAAGTCCTGATCTCTTTGGATATGTATTTTAGAACAAACCTGCATGTGTCTGTTTTGGTACCTGGGATGAACCTAGCATAAAGAACTCACTCTAACCTTCTTTTGCTGTTTTGTGGGTCCCATGGTCTGCAATATGCTTAGTATTTGCTCAACCACAGTGTACAGGAAAAGTAGTTTCAACATTGTTGACCCAAACCCTGTTTTAAGCTCTAGGTCTCTAAAGACTGACAGTTCTGAGTGTTTTCTGTATTTTTTATTTTTATGTATATTGATGGTTTTTTGGGGGGGTCGGTGGGTTTTGTTGTTGTTGTTTTGTTTTGTTTTGTTTTTGTATGCATGTGTATATATCTACGTCCTGCATACCTGGTGCCTGTAGAAGACCAGAAGAGGGCATCAGATTTCCTGGGCCTGGAGTTACAAACAGCTGTAAGTTGCCATGTGGGTGCTGGGAATTGAACCTCTGTAAGTTCTTTAATGCCAGAACTTATTCTTTCACTTCGTGAATTTGGAGACATGATTGAGCAATCATTTCTTTTTTTAATTTGCCTCTCTTGAGAAGCTCTCTTCAAAGTTTTTTGATTGTGCATCCTATCAGGAAAAAAATAATCCATGCCTATTAGTTCAAAAAATGCTGGCCTCAAGCCGGGCGGAGGTAGCGAACACCTTTAATCCCAGCACTCGGGAGGCAGAGCCAGGCAGATCTCTGTGAATTCCAGGAAAGGCACAAAGCTACACAGAGAAACCCTGTCTCAGAAAAGAAAGAAAGAAAGAAAGAAAGAAAGAAAGAAAGAAAGAAAGAAAGAAAGAAAGATAAATAAATAAATAAATGCTGGCCTCAAGATGTGCTCTCTAGTTCAATAGTGGCACAACTGCTATTGGTGGTAACCAACCACTTTCTGATTAGATCAACAGCCGTGGTGGTCATAGCTCCTGGGGTGTAGATAGGGGAAGTATCTATTGTTTTGCTAAATGCTCATGTTGTCAAACTGCCCACTAAGTAGTTTGGTTTTTTAATATAACTATAGAGTAGTCCTATGCCCAACCTTCATCAGAGAGACCTCTTACTGCAGCAGGAAGCAATTAATGCAGAAATCCATTATTGACCTAAGTACCAAATAAGTGATGGAGTGCTTGACTCCGGACAGGAAAGTCATACCATCCCCTCCATGGCTTCAGGAATGTCACCAAAGAGGAGGGGGAAAGAATGTAAGAGCTGGGGATGAGGAGATGGGCAACAAAAACACAGCTATTTGACCTGTGAACCGGCTGCAGTTGTGGTTATCTGCGTAAAACCCACACAAGACTGGGCCTGTCAACTTGTCATTGCAGATGGAGGAGGCCCCAGGAGGTCTCACCTCAACAGTCTCTGAGGGACTGTTGACAGTTAATGATTCTTTGGGGTGGGAGCATTTTCTTCAGTGATGCAGCCATTGATTCTTCCTGCCACCCATCCTTTGGGGGGGGGGGAACAAAACAAAACAAAACAAAAAACAAACACCAATTAAATTCAATGGGTCACCCAAATAGTAGACATGAAAGCAGGATGGGATTTGCTAAGGAGAGGTTACAGTGGGAGAGAGGGGGCCATGAGAGAGGGCCATGAGGTAAAACAACTAAAATGCATGATATAAATGTATATAAGTGAAAATATTTCAAAAATAGGAATTTCAGAAGGCTTAGATGAAGGCAGAGTTACCGTCACTCTGTTCTCATTAATAGTTCTAGTTGAGACCATGTGACAGACTAAATTGTCCTCATTTTTACCTCATGCGACAGATGAATAGAGGTGTCTGTGCTGTTAACTCACATTTGTACTCTGTTGTTGGCTTGATTTTCTGGTCTCATTAGGGAAGTATTTTTGTCATTGATTTCTTCCCGTCAAATTTAATTTTACAAAAGCTTCAATTATCAACCCCATCAACCCATACGACCTGCCACATGTAAACTGTATTATGCCCCAATATCCTAAAAATGAAAAAAACAAGTTATACTAATGCCATTAATGTCTCCAAATGGTGGCCCTCCTGGGGTTTTACTCTATTCCGGGTTACCCAAGGGAGTCTGCTATTAAGTGTTAGTAACACTTAATGTGTGGCTATTTTAGCTCAAAAGAAACTTGGCATATCTTCTTGTGGTCATAAAGTTGCCCTTGCCTAGGCACCAGGTACCTATGGTGCCCAGTGGTGGCTTGTCTTTTCATGTATTTGATTTTCACCAAAGGGGAAACTGGGAGTCGATCATATCAGTCCCATTGAACATAATGGGTTATTCAGTATATATATATATATATATATATATATATATATATATATATATATATATATATATATATATATAGCCTTTAAGAAAAGTCATCTTTGCATCTGTCTGTTGTTTGTGCTGCAGGACCTGAGAGAATCTAGAAGAATCGGATGATAGCCAAATCTGGGAAAGGCGGTCCGATTCTGCGCAGACTTGCCTATCTGGTTTCCCTTTGTTGTTGCTGCTGTTGTTAGTTTCTTTCATTTCGTTTGTTTGCTTGTTTTGGTCTTTCCTGACTTTGTTTTGGTAAAGGGGCTCCGAATCCGGGGGTTCGCACGTGTTAGCAAACCCCTGGACGCACGGTGGCCTTAAGCACTTACCATTGCGCGACATCCTAAATCTCTATCACTGCTTCTGAACACAGCCCCTTGCCTGCTGTGCCTGGGTCAGGCCCCCTGCCTGCTGTGCCTGGGTCAGGCCCAGGATGCACGGAAGGAAGCCGCTCTGTTGGAATCATGAGCCAAGTTACCAGACAGGCCTCCAACCCACTCAGAGAGTTCCTCTCTGAATTCTCTTTCCCATCTAAGCATATCTAAGTTGTTTTAGCCAGTTTTCTCCAGAAGAAACTAGCTTCAGGTTCCCACGACGGAGCAGAGCCTGGCGATCACAGGAGCAGCCTCCCGAGAGCCTGCACCAGCAGCCAGCAGCCAGCAGCCAGCAGCCTCCAGCCCCCAGCACACGAGCTTTGGATGGGCGTGAGCCAATTCCAGGCATGTGGTGGATTCTCTGTTTAGCCTCGAGTTAGTGACCGTCAGCAGCAGTGAGTGCTGGTGCTCCTGTTCCACCTCGTTTGAAGTATGGTGCTGTGACTAAGTGGGAACAGACCCGAGGAAAGAGCCTACCAGCTGGAATTCATCAGCGAGCCCCAAAACCAGCTACACACCCAGCACCGCTTTAAGACCCGGCCATCCATGATGCTATAAGAGCATAACACTACACAGACAGTCTACTATGGACCATTGCCTGGCTTCACGGGGCATCATCTCTTCAAGCTGAAGCTTAAATAAAATCAAGCCCTAAGGTGGAAGTAAAAGAAACACACAATTAAGAACCTATTGTCTGAGTTAGTTTTCTGTTACTGTGAACCCTAACTAGACACTGAGGGGCAAGGGCTTATTTTGTCCTAAAGTTCCAGATGGGGATATGGTCTGTCACAGCAAGGAAGGCATGGGGGCGGGAGCATAAGGCTACCCTATCACATTGCATTGACGGTGAGGTGGGAGGGGCAGAGACAGGAAACAGGAAGTACAGGCACCTGTAAAAGCTCAGTGCCCAGCCCCAGTGACTTACTTCCTCTAGCAAGGTTCCGCCTCCTGGAAGTGCTACAACTTTCCAAAACAGCGCCACCAGCTGGGGACAACGTGTTCAAACACATAAGCCTACTGGGGACATTTGACCTTCAAATCCCATGGCAATCGTGCTTTAAATTCTTCAAGAAATGTGTAACCGAGAGGGCTGGGGATGCAGTTGAGTGGTGCGACACTCGCCTAGCACGCACCAGACTCTAGGTTCAATCTGTAGTCCCTCCAGAAGCAAAGGATAAGAGTTAAATGACTCACAGGAAAGGAAGTTTTGAGTATCTAAGGGGTTCACATCTCCTACAGCTTGGTAAACACCGGAGCAGACAGTCAACGAACACATTGTAAACAATAACTTGAAAAGTAGGAAATTCTTGTACATCCTTGCACTTCAATTCAAAGCATGACAGAGCATATAAGAAGTCTTCCGTGTTCTCCCCCATCTACCATCCACCCAGTTCTTCTCAGCTCGGAAAGATGATAGATAGGACCGTTCATTTTTGTTGAGTGACAAGTATGTGGATTACGGGTGAGTTGGTTTGGTTTGCTTGTAAGGACAATAGTCCAAGAACAAATCCCAACAGAATGGAAAAAAAAAATGCTAAAGAAGCCCCCCCCACCTTTTTAAGCTGAGGATCAAACCCAGGGTCCTGTACTTGCTAGGCAAGCGCTCTACCACTGAGCTAAATCCCCAACCCCTAAAGAAGCCTTTTTAAATGTCTTCTGTATGCCAGGCAGTAGTGGCATATGCCTTTAATCCCAGCACTCGGGAGGTGAAGTGGAGGCAGGCAGATCTCTGTAAGTTTGAGACCAGCCTGGTCTACAGAGCAAGTTCCAAGACAGCCAAAGCTACACAGAGAAACCCTGTCTGGACAAAGCAAAACAAAAGGCTTCTGTGTTCCTACACTAGAACACCAGCAGCATCACTTCAGAGGAAGAACAGGGGAAGAGAGGGAAAGAGGAAAGTACCAGGGCTGAGTAGGAAAGGATGACGTTTCCTGCCTTCCCTGTAGTTTCTGCAGCATGTTGGAGCCTCTTGACCATGAAGACCTTCCCCTAAGTGTTGGAGCTCGGCATCTGGACTGATATAAATTGTCCAGTCACCTGGCCCTAATTCTGAGACCACATGAGACAGGGACTTCTCTGGGCACTGAAAAAAAAAAAAAAAAAAAAAAAACACCATTCATCTAAAGTAGATACTTCTAAGCCATTCATGTTTTCTTCTGGCAGACTTTTGGACCCTTCTCAGTCATTGGACAGCTTTGTTGAAGTTCTAGGTTCCAAGAATACAGAATCTGTGAGTCGCATTTTGAGGAATAACCAACAAGTCTCCTTTTCCTTAGAGATCAGGTAGCTATTGCTCACTTAGTGCCTGGTGTCTTGTATCTTCTTTCCTCTTATAATTTCAATAATTTTAAGCAATATCATGAAATAAAACTATTAATGCTTAGATTTTCATCTTAGAGATCATCTTTAACTTTAAGGCAGGGAGACTGGGTGTGGTAGCACATACCTATAATCCCAGATCAGGCAGGAGGATCAAAGTTTGAGACCAACCTGGGATACACAGTGAGACGCTGCATCAATAAAAAAGTAAATTAATTACTTAAGTAAGGTGAGAAAGGAAGTGGTATTTTACTTGAGAAAGGGTATAAATATGCCTTTATAAATGAGTATTCAAAGTGTCACATCTTAGCATCCAAACTGGTTCATGAGATCTTATGGAGGGGTCACCATTTTATAACCACAAGTAATTCAATGTAATTTAAATAATAAATGTGCATGAGTTAAGCTCTTGGGGTGTCATGCCAGTAAACAAATATCACAGAGACTCAAAAGTCTGTTTCTTCAGATCAGTTCTCAGGTGGCAGTTTTAGGCTAGTATTTTATTTTCATTACGACATCATAGCTTCTTCAGTGGAATCTGAAAGAACATGCCAAAGCTACATTGCCCATAGTTGAGTCAGATAGTTCTATAATATTTGTTACAAAAAGAAAAAAATAAAGCTGTCCTTCATTGATTGAAAGTTACCACACTTCATCTGCTTTTTTCCTTAAAACTTTTTTTCCAGGTTTACTTATTTTTATAGTATGAGCATTAGTGTTTTGCCTGCATGTCTTTGTGAGAGTGTTGGGTCCCCTGGAACTGGAGTTACAGACAGTTGTGAACAGCCGTGTGGGTGTTGGGAGTTGAACTTGGATCCTCTGAAAGAGCAGTCGGTACCATCCCTCCAGCCCTCTCTGTGCTTTTAAAATTGTAATATTATCATTCTGTTGGTTTCTTACTACAGGAGATCTGCTCCATACCCAGCCCCTCACTCACCCCTGTTACTACATCTTTCTCCATTTGCCTACCCACAGGTATTAGAGTAAGGTCAATGTTTGGTTGACATTACAATGGACACACTGTTGACTGCTGAGCCATGTGATAAGCTATGATGACTTTGTGAGTTTGGACAGTGTTGTGGTGAGGTGTCTGTCTACTTGACACAGGCTAGAGTCATTTGGGAAGAGGAAACCTCAGTTGAGAAAAATCCTCCTATAAGATTGGTCCAGGCAAGCCAGTGAGACAGTTTCCTGAATGATGATTGATGAGAGAGAGCCTGACTATCTCCTGGGGCAGGTGGTCCTAGGTATCATAGAAAGCAAACTGAGCAAGCCATGGAGAGCAAGTTAACAAGCAGCACTCCTCCATGGCCTCTGCTTCAGCTCCTGCCTCCAGGTTCCTGCCTTGAGCTCCTGCTGAGATTCCCCTCAGTGATGGAGTGCGTGACCTGAGACTTGTTAAACAGAAATAAACCCTCTCCTCCCCAAGTTGCTTTTGGTCTTGGTATTTTATTACAGCAACAGAAACCCCCAATTAAGACAGACAGCTGCTTGCTTTGGTACCACATTCTTTGCAGAGTCAGTTACAATAGTGGCATGCATATCGCTAACAGATCTCCAAACTACAGGGCTGCGTGAATCTCTTGACCTCCACGGCCTTGGCATCCCAACAGTTTCATTCATTACAGTCTGGAACCTCTCCCCCATGGGGCGAGGAGAGGCAGCTCTCTGGCGGGATGGGGCAGCAGAAGTTGTCTTAGCCCTGTGTGAGCTGACTCCAGGCCCAGCTGTTGCTGTCAGCCTCGCCTCCCCAGAGGTCACTTGTGTTCCAGATTCCCAGGCCAGCTCTGGAGGCTAACGAAGTTGCTCCTCAGCTTCTCCCACCGAGGAGCCAGCCTTCCTGACTGTGCTAGGTAACCTACCACAACCCCCCCCCCCCAAGCTGGTCTGCAAAATGTTGTTGCTGTGCTATTCAGGTCATTTCATTTGTGTATTTATATGTGAAATTCATGTACTGCCCTGCATACCCTTTAAAAAAATCTTCTTGAATCCGGCCAGTTTTAAACTGAATGTTTTTTTCAATGTTTTATCTAATCAGAAATATCTTAAACTATTATTTGCACACCAGTTGTCAGTGTAGAGTCTTGACTTAAATGTTTTAATTAATCCTAATCGATAATATTAATCA
Organism: Onychomys torridus; assembly: GCF_903995425.1. Classification (NCBI taxonomy): domain Eukaryota; kingdom Metazoa; phylum Chordata; class Mammalia; order Rodentia; family Cricetidae; genus Onychomys; species Onychomys torridus. Next base: position 64,638,637 of record NC_050451.1, on the reverse strand, counting down.
AATCATGGTTAGCTATCATGAGCTATTTATTCTAAAGTACTTTAGAATATGTTTAAAAAATGCAATGTTCTATCAGTGATTATTATGGGGTGCATTTAGGAGAAAGTAAAAAGCCGGACCATTGCAGGAGGAAGGTCCAGGCAGCCGAACTGCTCTTCTGTTCTGGTCTAGCAAATGGCAGATTGAGACATCCCTTCACCCTCCTGGCTTCTGTCTCAGGATTTACCATGAAGCCATGCCAGCTCAACCCAGCATTCTGCCATCAGATCACCCACCCCCTAGTCGCAGACCTTGCTTGAATCTGATGGCTGAGATACTCCCCACTTGAGCTCCAAATAGGGATATGCACTGATGGAAAAATGAGAGGCTGGTGTTCAGTCCTGCTTCTCTGGCAAGAGCGGCAAACTTTCCATCATGAGTTGCACAAGTCCACTCGATCCACAGTGCTCAGGAAGGGCACCCGGGAAGCGCATGTCCTCTCTTTTGCTGTTGAGGGTGGATGGGACCTCCGAGTCACAGACCTTGCACAGTTTTCCTACCAGAAAGCTGTGCTGTTTGTAGACGACAGAAACCATTTGTAAACACAGTTTGTTCCAAATGCATCGTTTAAATAGAAATGGCTCTGTGCCAGCATTACTTCAAGCATAGGAATTCTCACACCGTTTGTCCTCACCAACAAATTCCACAGGACCAAATTTAGCAGGGTGAGACCAGCATGCTGCTGAAAATATATCCCCTGATGTTTTATTTGGTATTGTTTAATAAAAGAGAAACAGATGCCAAACCACAAATAAATGAATGACAAAGGTCAGTATTTAAAGTCAGAGTGAAAGACACAAATTTGAAATGATAAAATCATTGAAATTGAATATTGGATTTTTATAGAGCTTCACGGATATGATACATTTTGTAATACATATTTGCATGTAATACACAATTTATACCATACATCAACCTAATTTCAAATAGTATTCTTCTACATTATGACAGAAATCTTATAAATGCCTTTTTACCTTTTCATATCTTCGTGCTGTTAACATGTTAATACTATAACACATTGTGATTCCTTTGAAATAAATTATTCATGTATTTACTATCCATGACATGGTTCAATCATTTGCATCGATCTTTTTCTGGAGTTATATCTTGCCTGAAAATTCCATTAATATTTCTTATACTGCAGACAACTTGTGGTGAATTTGTTCAACTTTGATTTGAAATTTTTAAAATTTTGCTTTTATTTTTGAAACATATTTTCATTGAATGTAGAAGCTCACAATAGGCAGTTCTCCTGTTACTTTGAAGATGATGGTCCATTATGACAATTTAAATGTGAAGGAAGGGTCTTAAAAAGTCTTAGGCTTTCAAAGTTTGGTCCCTGCAAATGATCCCATCATGGAAGTTGTCACATCACAAGAGCTCTGTCTGAATCCGTGGGTTAATCCCTTGGACTCGTACTTTGATGTCCTCAGAGGTGGGGCAATGGAGACTCGAAGGTCAGGCATATTTGAAGGGAGTAGGTCACTCCATTAGCTTGATTTCTAGTGCAGTGATAAGACTATGACCAAAAACAATTTGAGGATGAGTTTGTTTCAGTTTATATGTCTAGTGTACAGTGCATCATGAAATGAAGTCAGGGCAGGAACTCGAGGCAGGAACTGAAGCAGAGGACACCGAGGAACCGTGCTTTCTAACTTGTTTGCCATGGCTTGACCAGCCTGCTTTCTTATACCACCCAGGCCCACCAGTCTAGTATGTCCAACCATTCCCAGTGGGCCGCGCTCTCCCACATCAATCATTAATCAAAAAGAAAAAGCCATACAGGGCTTGCCTATAGGCCAGTGTGATGGAGCCATTTTTTCAGTTGGGGTTCCTCTTCTCAGAAAACTCTAGCTTATGTCACATTGACAAAAACAAACAAACAAACAAACAAACAAACAGGCTAGTCACTGAGGTAATTCAATGGAAGTGTAGGTCCTATCTCTGTATCTCTGGCTCTTCTTGTCTGCTTCCTAGCCACCGCAAAGCAAACAGCTTCCTTCCACCATAATGTATGGCCTTACTACAGGACCAGAAACCCAGAACTGAGCAAACATTGCCCTAGACCTCTGAAATCCTGAGCCAAAATAAACATCTCTTCCTTTAAACTCTATTTATCACACACACACACACACACACACACACACACACACACACACACACATCTCCACAGTTGTCTTCAGGACCAGCTCTTTTTGACAAGAACCTTCTGTTCCAATGTGGCTCCTCTGTGAGTCTCTCCTGAGGCTGCTCTTGGGCTGCTCTGGAGATTGTCTTTCCTGTTGGCTTTCAGTGCCTTGGGACACTTTCCTTAAGAGTTCCTCTGCTTGGCTTGTCCATCCCTTTGATGGTCGTCATGAAAGTTGGAGGATTTCAATCGATTATTTCTTCACGTATTTTCTCTCCTTCCTCCCACACTGTTTTCTTCTAACTTGATTACTTCCATTCCACCTGCTCACGTGAGTGTGTGGGCACCAACACTGCCCATTCTTTGTAGTCTCCTGCCTCGGTCTCTTTGCAGGTAGATGCTTTATTACTCTGTCTTCAACTGGACTTATCTCTCCATTGTGGGATTTGATGAGCTACTTATTTGGCATTTTTCATTTTGTATACTGGACTTTTCATCCTTCTGTTTCAACTGCTTCGTTTTTATACCGTTGGCTCCTCTTCTCACTGTGTTCCTAATTTCCTTCACTTTCTTACACATTGAGAGAATGTTTGAAACAGATACTTCAATGTTATGGGCTGCTAATTTATCCTTTCAATCATTTCTTTCCCTCCATAATGTGAGTTCTGAGTCTAGAACTCAGATCATCAGGCTTGGCAACAAGCATCTTTACCTCTCCAGCCATCTCACTGGCCCTGCCTGACAGTTTTTGACTAAGTACCTGATATTATGAGTCTACTTTGTAGTTGATGGGTTTTGTTATATTCCTTTGAATACTGTTGGGCTTCATCTTGCCACAGAATTAACGTTCTGGACATCAGTGGATCCTTTCAAGGCTCAATATTGAGTTTCATCATGGTCAGTGAAGACTAGTCCTTGGTTCAGAAATCGTTAGCTGTGTAACTATACTGAACTAAATAAGAAGGGTCTCCTTTGGGAGGAATCTAGCCAGATCTTTCTCCTCTGGCTGGTGGAACTATATATTACCCGATGCCCATGTGAGCATAGATCAGTATTCAGCTAAGCTTCAAAGAGATCCTTCTGCAGCACTCTCTTCTTCCCTCTCTCCCTCCCTCCCTCTCCCTCCCTCTCCCTCCCTCCCTCCCTCCCTCCCTCACTCACTCACTCCCTCACTCTCCAGCTCCCCATTTCTGGTGGCTCCAGCACTAACTTTAGTTGGATGTCTATACCCACCCCACATCCCAGTGTGACTGTGAGCTCTTGCTGCTCTTCCCTGGACTCCAGCCAGAAGCTGCCTTCAGGCCACAGGCTGGGTAACTACGGGGCTCACCTTTCCTTCACCCTCATCTCGTTTCTGTGCTCCCTGGTATATATAATGTCTGAGAACTGTTGTTTTGTATATTTTGTGCAGACTTTGAGCTGTTAAAGGCAGGAGGTTAAATCCATTCCCTGTTTATCCACCGAAACCAGATGCGGAAGTATTTTGATCCCCTACAATGGATGTTTGTGGTTGGAAAATAACTGACTTGAAAGAAAGTTAGTATCTTGCAAACTGTTCACCAGTTCATCTCCAGCTTTTAACCTCTAATGAAATGCGGTTGCTCTACTCACTTGAATGTATTTAAGGATTGCTGTGTAATCTTTCTCTCCCTCCTTATATGTCTGTCTTTAGGATCACAAGCATAGAGTACTTTTCTTTTCTCATATTAACCAAGAACAGATCACAAGAAGTCTGTGATAATGTATAAAACCTAATTTACATGCAACATAAGCATGGCATGGATTAAAAAAAATGGACACATACAACTGGTTGCCAAGTGTGATAAAATACCCTGATGAAAAGCAACGTTTGGGGGTAGAGAGATGGCTCAGTGGTTAAGAGCACTGGCTGCTCTTCCAGAGGACCCAGGTTCAATTCCCAGCATCCATGTGACATCTCACAACTATATGTAGCACCAATGCCAGAGGATCCAATGACTTCTGGCCTCCACAGGCACCATGCATGCATGTGGTGCACAGACATATGTGCAGGCAAAAACTCCCATACACGTAAACATGAGTTAAAAACCAACTGGTTGTCCAATGCTAAATGGCCAGCCATGAAAACATACATACATACCTGTTCAGTACACAGACTAAACAGGTTTTATTTTGGAATATATATGCATATATGAACACATATATGCCTGCAATAACAATTAGTGAAAAAAGAGGCCATGAATTTGATGGTGAGTGAGGGGGTATGTGGAAGAGTCTGGGGGGAGGAAAGGGGGAAGATAAATGTTGCAATTAAATTATAACCTCAAAACTTCAAAAAAAATCAGTTTAGAGAAAAGGGAAGTTTATTTTCTATTACATTTCCAGGCTGTGATCTGTCATCGTGGGGAAGTCAAGGCAGGGGCCTTAAACGGGTGGTCACATCACATTCACAGTCAGGAGTGGAGGGAAAGGAGACAGACACACTCTCTCGCTCATCAGCTCAGCCTCTCTCTTTACTCCTGTGTACTTTAGCAGCCCCGGATTAGGACATGCTGTAGCCCACACTGGGCTGAGTCTCCCCACATCCGTTAATGTATTAAGATAGTCCCCCACAGGCAGGCCCACAGGCCAACCCAATGAAGAGAATCACTCAATGGGACTGTATTCCCAGGTGACTCTAGGTCACATCAAATTGACCGTGAAAGCTAACCATCCCAGCCAGAGATGGGTTTTGTCTGCTCTGGATTCCTTTCTCCTCTTCCTAGACAATATGGTTTGGGTGTGGTCGAGAAGTGCTTTAACTTAAAAACTGGACACATGATTTAGACCAGAACTTGATGTTGCTGATTCAGGAATGGGCAAGACTCGCTAATACAGTGGGTTCTCAACCTTCCTAACGCTGCAACCCTTTAACACAGCCCCTCACATTGTGGTGACCCCCCCCCAACCACAAAATTATTTGTGTTGCTCCTTCATGACTATGATTTTGCTACTGTTATGAATTGTAATGTAAATATCTGTGTTTTCCAAGGGTCTTAGGTGACCCCTGTGAGAGGGTTGTTCAACCCCAAAGGGGTCTTGAACCCACAGGTTGAGAACCACTGATCTACTATTTCGCTACCAGGCTGTTTCTGCTCTGTCTGCTGCTGTGGTGTTATGTAAGGGCTGGAGAGGCTGGTGGGCATTGCAGCTGCTGAGCAGAGAATGTGAAGACAGGGACTGCCACACATTGCCCGATTACATGACTTCCCATCTTAGAGGCAGCTGCCTAGATTTATTTTTATATTTCCCAGGAGCCTATAATTTTCCAGTTTTGCTTAAATATGTTCAAATTGGGTTTCTGACACTGGTGGGTTTAGGACATCTTTTAACTTTGATCACCAATGGATAGGTGAAACGTAAGGGTAAAGCGCCTGTCGGGACAAGTAGCAAGCACCCCATTTCCCCTCAATGTGGGGCTACCACTGTAGTTGGAATCTTAAAAAGTTCTTATTAATAAAATCAAACCTGAGGCCAGTTATTGGGGTGAATGCTGGAAGATCAGAGACACAGAACAAGCCACAGTTTCCTCACCTCGCCAGTTCCTCAGCTGGTCTTGTTTCCTCAGACTGGGAGCCTCTGAGTCCTCATCTCAGCTGAACTACTGCTAGAAGCCTAAACGCTTAACCAGCCAAATGCTTCTAGTTTCTGGTCTTCACACCTTATATAATCTTTCTCTTTCTGCCCCCACCCCCTGGGATTAAAGGCCTGTGTCTGCTGCTGGCTGTATCCTTGAACACACAGAGATCCACCTGGCTCTGCCTCCCAAGTGCTGGGATTAAAGGCGTGTGCCACCACCGCCCAACTTCTGCTATGGCTTGCTCTGACCCATTTTCTAGCCACCATTTTTGGCTCTGTTCTAGTGGCTGTCTGTTCTCTGACCCCAGATAAGTTTATTTCGGGGGAACACAATACCACATACCACCATGCTCAAGAAGGAAGCAGGTGGGAGAGAGCAGGCCAAGCGGAGTCCTGGGGTAGGCACCAGGCAAAACCCAAGTCTGCGGTGCTGGTGCACCAATGTTAGCCCTCACCTACAGACTCCCATCGCTTCTAGGTGCTGCCAAATGCTCCTCGGTGGAAATTAGAAAATGGCGGAGCTGCTTCATGCTGACTCAAATACAGACCCAAATGTCCCTTTCTGTGTCCCGGTAGTATGACATTTCAGAACACTGCAGATGGGGCTGAGTAGTTATTCCACATCTCCGGTAGATCTGCTCTCGAATCTATTTGGAAGTTTCAATCCATTCCTCCAGTGTATCAGCTCTGCCCTGAGCAGTGACAGGCAGCCTTGCATCGAGGTGACTTGGAGGGGGAAACGCCACACAGTATCTGAATGCTGATGTGTTTGTTAGGAAAGAGCTTTGGTGTCTTGTCTCTGCCCTCACCCCCATCTCCTGGTGGTCCTTTAGTAGGGATGTGGACGGCTGAAGAAATTCCTTGGGTTATTTCTAGAAAAGTCTCTGGGTTAAGGCAGTGGTGCCAAAGTTCTACTTCTGATGTGCCCCTGAGGTGTTTCATGAAACGAAACCAAGGAGAAATCACCTTTCCTTTTGTAAATGCTCATAGGTGCTCAAACAAGTACAGGGTTTTACACACACACACACACACACACACACACACACACACACACACATGCACACGTCAGTCAAAATTAGACTGATGTTCTTTGCTGTGTCAACTGTGCAAGGACCATATCACTGCTAGAGTGTGGCAAAATATGTGGGCTTTTGTTTTATGTTTTGCTTTAGTTAGACAGAATCTCATTACATAGCCCTGGAACATGTGTGGGTATGCACATGCCAAAGCACACTCTTGGAGGTCAGAGGACAACTCTGTGGAGTCAGTTCCTTCCATCTTCTTCTGGGGGTCAGACTCAGGTTACCACACTGGTGCAGAGCACTTTCGCCCACTGAGCCTTCTTGTCAGACCTAAAATGTATGTTTAAAGTAAACCTTAGGGCTGGGCGATGGCTCAGTGGGAAAGAGCTTGCTGTGAAAGTGTGAGAGCTGAATTTGGATCCACAGTACCCATGTAAAAGCCAAGTATGGCAAGACACATCTATGACCCCAGAACTAGGGAATAGAAACAGAAAACTGATCGGTACCCTTGCTGGCCAGTCAGCCCAGCTGAATCAGTGGTTCCAGGTTCAGAGACTCTGTCTCAAAAAATTAGGTGGAGTATCATTGAGGATTATGCTGATTGCTGGCCTATACATGCACACTTTCAAAAACACACACAGGTTGCATACACACATATGTTGCCCATACACACAAATAAAAAGTATAACTAAAAGAACTACTATTGCCGGACGGTGGTGTGCACACCTTTGATCCCAGAACTCAAGAGGCAGAGGCAGGAGGATCTCTGTGAGTTCGAGGCCAGCCTGGTCTACAGAGTGAGTTCCAGGACAGCCAGGGATACACAGTGAAACGCTGTCTTGAAAAACCAAAACAAGCAAGCAAGCAAGCAAACAAACAAACAAAAGAAGTACTATCATAGGATGGATATAGGCAGAGTGTGGAGCTAGGTGAGAGTGAGGTTCATCCACCTCAACCAGCCAGAGCACTGGCTTGCTCTGAGTTCTAAAGGGAGACCAGGCTCCCCATGGAAGGGCAGATCCAGTTACGTCTCTCTCCCGCCCCACCCTGAGGAATGGCCCAGTGACACTGAAGGTCTTTCTCTTCCCTGATATCTGGGAGTCAAGGCGCCGTGTTGACCAAGTGGGTCAGATAAAAGACTGCAAAACTATTGTGTGAATTACCTGGAGAGGATGCAGCCAACATTCCTAGGTGTGTTTGCAAGTATGACTGAGAGGCTAGGTGCCAAGCAAGAGATGCTGCCACGTGAGAGGCCAGACGTCTCTAGCAGGAGGGACTTGGATTAAATCCCTTCCTACACAGTAAGACACACACTACTCCACAACAGAGGGTGCAGCCTGGGTTCAAAACACTCCAGCTGGCTTTTAAGGCAGGATAGCATTTATTACAGCAGAAGGACTTTTCTGGAACTCAATACTCCAACACACTATATCTCCCAAATTATTGAAAGTTTCATGTGACAGACATCCATAAAATTATTGCATCAAGGACTTGAAAACAAAAACAAATAGCAAAATGAGTTGAAGGAAGAAACTGACTATATTTGATGACAATGTAAGGGAGCTTTGTTTCTGAACAATAAAATAAGAAAGAAAAAAAAAAAAAAGAACGTTAAAATGCACGTGTCCCATCAGGTGCTATCACCTTGACAGTTCCTAGGAGGGCTTAGTTACAAAAACAGAATTTTGCTGTGTGAGGTGGCACACACCTTTAATCTTAGCCAGATCCGGGGACAGAGGCGAGCAGATCTCCATGAGTTTAAGGCTAGCCTGTTAGTTCTACAAAGCAAGCTCTGGGCTAGCCAGAGCTATGTAGTACGACCCTAAGACTGTGTCTCAAAAACAAAACAAAAAACCAAACAAACAAAAAAACCAGGATCTCAAGATAACTTTTGAAATTCTTTTGCTGTGTGTGGTAAGACTTAGCTGAGTGTAAATCTCTGTGTATGTACGTACCTGTCTGTCATCTATAGTTTCTTTCCGCATTTATATTTAGAGATTTAAGGCAGAATCACTGACAGCTTTTGTAAAGCCCCAATTGTTCCAGTTTGTAAGTGGCTGCTTAAGTGGAGATGAGTGAGGGTCAGGTGGAAAGGGGAAGAAGAGGCAATACAGAAACCCCAGGATATCTACATAATTTACCCACCTGCTGGGAGAACACAGCTGAGCCTACCCAGGTTTGCTTCTGTTCTAGTTAGGGGCCCTTGCCTCTCACGGGGTAGGAGGAGCCAGTCTTGCGGCCCCAAGGCTAGGATCTGGGGGCCTAAGGATAGCCTTTTTGACATCCACACGTCCCGCTCCAGAAACTTCCTGCCGACTCCTGGGGCCAAGCCTGGCATATGACTGGGCACCTGCTCAGCTCACATTTGGACTCCACTGCTCACCCTGGAACCCAGCCCCAAACCACAGCTGCCTGGCATAGAGCTTCCCATCTGCCTCTTCCTTGCCAGAACTCTCTCTCCTTCCCCAAAGGGCTGGAACTTGTCACTACATTCTTACCTCAGCTGCTTTCAAGGCTCTTACTTTTACCCTGATGGCCCAGACACGTCCCACCTCTGGGTAGCCACCTGCCTGGTGTAAATATTTCATTGATCAGAAGCCCCGACCTCTGATTCCACAACCTACACATTTAGATCCAAGTTAGAGACACCAAATCCCCGAGTGATCACTCTGTAAATCTCAAGTCTCCCTTCTTAGATGCTAGCTAGGGTCTAGCATGGTCCCACTCTTTCCTTACTTGATCTACTAGGATGTTAGGAAGTTCCAGGGCCAAGGAGATGGCTTAGGGGATGAAGGTGTTTGCTCCCAAGCCTGACAGACAACCTGAGTTCAATCCCTGAGACTCACATGGTGGAAAGAAAAGTGACTTCCAAAAGTTGTCCTCTGGCTTCCGCATACGTGCCATGGCATCTCTGCTCCACACCCACACAGTCAACAAATGCAATAGAACGTTTTTTTCTAAGGTGATGGGAGCGAGTGGAAGCCTCATCTTTCCTGAAAGGCTGTCTATCTATGTGGAGGCTGTATCCAGACCCCCTAACAGTAACAGGTGTTTCCAGCATAGTTGACTGCGTGGGGCTGTTCCTCTATGCCACAGGCAGAATTCGGGGGATTCCAGAAGGCCAAAGGTCTCCATACTACCTGGAAATGAACAATTTGCCGCTTCATCTAGTCATTCAGCTATAGGAAAATAAAGTGGATACATCATTTTATATCATGCTTCTTATGTTCCCTGTGTCCAGCATGACTCGGTCCTGAAAACCTGACTGGGAATGAAGAAAGGACAGACACATGGACAAGCTGGGATTGGGTGGGTTGTGGCAAGCACAACCCCCCTGGAAGCTCAGCACCTTCATTATGCACAGCACAGTGGGGTTGGTTTTTCGAGACAGGGTTTCTCTGAGTGAATAGCTTTGTGCCTTTCCTGGAACTTGCTTTGGAAACCAGGCTGGCCTCGAACTCACAGAGATCCTCCTGGCTCTGCCTCTCGAGTGCTGGGATTAAAGGCGTGCACCACCACCGCCCGGCTTAGCTGCCCTTCTTATGAGGTCTCTTATAGGAGAACATCTGTAACTTGCAGTCATCCTGGATGGAGAAGACACAGTTGCTAGTTTCTGCATGCACTGACATCAGCACAAGGACCAGAGGAAGGCTTTGGTCCTTGCCAAGAATACACACTCACTCAAGGTGTCCTCTGCTCCCCATGCCTTTGGAGAGGGAAGGGAAAGACTACCCGCAATCCATCCATTAGGGGGAGTCTCTTAGTTAGGCTGACTATTGCTGGGATGAAACACCATGACCAAAGGAACTTGAGAGGAAAGGCTTTATTTGGTGTAAGCTTCCATATCACAGTTCATCTTCAAAGGAAGTCAGGACAGGAACTCAAGCAGGACAGGAACCTGGAGGCAGGAGCTGATGCAGAGGCCATGGAGGGGTGCTGCTTACTGGCTTGCTCCCCATGGCTTGCTCAGCCAGGACCACCAGCTCAGGGTGGCACCACCCACAATGTGCTGGGCCCTCCACCATCAATCACTAATTAAGAAAATGTCGTACCGTCAGATCTTTTGGAGGCTTTTTGTTTCCTATTGAGGTTCCCTCCTTTCAGGTAACTCTAGCTTAGGTCAAGTTGATATAAAACTATTCAGCACAGAGCAGGGTATCTGAGAAAGAGCTGAATTATTTCCTGACCCCAAGGGACATCTGGGAAGAGGAGAACACTTAAATAAATAAATCTAAGGTTGTAAGCAGGTGAAATGGCGGAATTGCATCAGCCAATTATGTCCTGTTTCCATGTGTCCCTAGCCAAGTGGCAGGGCTGGCCACAAGGAATTGTATTCTTTGGGAGGTTTTCAGGAGAGTTTGCCAAGCCTAGGTTGTGGTGCACATGCCTCCTGAGGCTGAGGAGATCCCAGAGAATACCATCCAATACCATCCACCAAAGACAACCACAGTTAGTGAATAGTATGTGTGCATTTATTCACCTGGTTGAAAGAAATAGATGTCTGTTAATTGAACAAAACCATGGGAGGTGATTCTTCGGCTCCTGGTCCAGAGCGGGCACTCGGCACATTCACAGCTCCTATCCACTAGAGGCTCCTGCAATGTGTGATGTGGAGAAAAGAGAAACTTATCCCCTTGGGGGGATGGATGCCATGAGGGAGGTGCAAGGCTTCTGTGTAAAGTGAAAGTATGTCCCTCTCCCCTTCTTCTGTTGCAGTGTCCCTAAAGGACTTTAAGAAGCAATCATCACATGGAGGGAAAAGGTTTTCAGGTTTTCCATTCCTTCACTGACTTTCAGGAAAGTGTTCCCGTGGGGGTCAAAGAGAAAGGAACAGCAGCGTGGACCAGCAGAAGCAGAGGCCAGCTGTGTCAGCCAGACACCAATGGCACCATGTGGCTTTGTTCTCAAAGCACTGGAATGACCCCTATTAGCAGGGCCCTCTTCCACAACTGGAGTTATGGGTAGATGGGTATTTATTTTCACATAGCGATGAAAAGGCAGAGATAAACTTAAAACAACAACAACAACAACCCACAAGCCACACGCTGAAGACACAGCGAGACAGAGGAGAAACAAACGACAATTATAAAGAATACACCTATCTGATTTTAGACATGCCAGAAAACTAAACAAAATAGGAAGAAAATCCATGATTCAGGCCAAGGAAGCTGGGCAGTGACTGTGGATATTGGAGTTTTGTTTTCTTTGTTTCTGTTGTTATTGTTTGTTTTTGTTTTTGTTTTTGGAGCTGAGGATCGAACCCAGGGCCTTGCACTTGCTAGGCAAGCGCTCTACCACTGAGCTAAATCCCCAACCCTGTTTGTTGTTTTAATGCACTGAAATCCTAACCGACAGTTTGGCCAAGGGTTTTGGGGTGAGGAAAATGCTCAGATTAACCTCTCCTGTTTCTCTTTGCTCTGGAGCTGCAAGAACACAGGCACAATCATGGTTGGCTGAAGTTTTGGCTGTTAAGAGGCCTGGACTGGGAAGAGAGGCAGTGGCCTGTTGTGGCTTAGAAGCCTGATGCTGGGAAGCCACAGAAAGAGAGATCTTGTCATGTGGACAGAGATCATAAAACTGAGTTCCAGGAGGAAGATGCAAAAGGGTATTAGTTATTAAACAGAAAAAAAAAATAGCTGGAAAGCAAATTTTGATAATTTTAATAATCCATTTGTGTTACTATAACAAAATACCTTTAACTAGGAGGTTTACAGAGCAGAAACTTATTTCTCCATTCTGGAGACTGGGAAATGTTGTAGAAAATTATTTTAAGATGTGTTACATTTGTTTATGCTTTGGAGCATTTGACTAATGATGCAAAGATGTGTTGTGCTGTGGGATGTTCTATATGTCAAATGTGTTGCTCTGATTGGTTAATAAATAAAACACTGATTAGCCAGTAGTCAGACAGGAAGTATAGGCAGGACAAGCAGAGAAGAGAATTCAGGGAAGTGGAAGGCTGAGGCAGAGAGACACTGCCAGCTGCCACCATGACAAGGAAGATGTAAGGTACCAGTAACCCACAAGTTATGTGGCAAAGTATAGATTAATAGAAATGGGTTAATTTAAGATGTAAGAACTAGATAGATAGAAGCCTGAGCCATTAAGCCAAACAGTTTAAATAATATAAGAGCATCTGTGTGTTTATTTTATAAGTGGGCTGTTGGACTGCTGGGGCTTGGCAGACCCTGAGAGAAAACTCTAGCTAAAGTGTTGCATTCTTTTATGTTGCATTTGTTTAACTCTGTGAAGCTGTGTTACTTTGCCTGTCTAAAACACCTGATGGGTCTAATAAAGAGTTGAACGGCCAATAGTAAGGCAGGAGAAAGGATAGGTGGGGCTGGCAGGCAGAGAGAATACATAGAAGGAAAAATCTGAGAGAAAGAGAAGAAAAGAACAAGAGAATAAGGAGGGGAGGTTGCCAGGGGCCAGCCACCCAGCCACCCAGCCACCCAGCCACCCAGCCAGCCACACAGCCACACAGCCAGCCACACAGCCACACAGCCAGCCACACAGCCACACAGCCACACAGCCAACCACCCAACCACCCAGCCACCCAGCCACACAGCCACACAGCCACACAGCCACACAGCCACACAGCCACACAGCCACACAGCCAGCCAGCCACCTAGCCACACAGCCACACAGCCACACAGCCACACAGCCACCCAGCCACACAGCCAGCCACAGAGTAAGAGTGAAAGTAAGATTCTAGAAGTAAGAAAAGGTAAAAGCCCAGTAGACAGGATAATTTAAGTTAAGAAAAGCTGGCAAGAAACAAGCCACGGATTTGTAATAAAGAATAAGCCTCCATGCGTGATTTATTTTTATTTGTGTGTATGTGTGTGTGTCTGCTTGTCTGGCTGAGCAGCCCGTGTGTGTAGATGCTCCTCCCTTTAAGCGGAGTTACAGGCAGGTATAAGCACTTGGTGTGGGTGCTGGGAACTGAACCCAGGTCCCCTGCGAGAGCAGCAAGTGCTCTAAGTACTGAGCCACTTCTCCAGTCCCATTTTGTATTTTTAAACAATATTTTTACTTTAGAGTAGTTTGATGCTTACAGAAAGGTTGTGAAGACAATACATAAGGCTCCCCCTCCTCACCTGTGTACAAGGATTCCCCCTCACCTGTGCACGGACCTCCCCTCCTCACCTGTGCACGGACCTCCCCTCCTCACCTGTGCATGGACCTCCCCTCCTCACCTGTGCACGGGGTCCCCCCCCACTTAGTTTTCTTCCTCTATACCCCCATATTTCCATATTCGGTTATTCAAAATAAGAAGCCAATATTGGTGCACTATTGCTAGCTGAACTCCAGCCACTGTGTGGCTTCTGCATCAATGCCCTGTTCAGGTTCTACTTCAGTAGCTCAGCCTGTACTTAGTCATCGAGTCTCTGCTAGTCCCCCCCGGACAGCGATGGTCCTCAGACTTTCCTTGGATTTGATGGCCTTGACTGTTTTGAATGTTCCAAGCAGACACTTGGAAGACAGTCCTCCATTGCACTTGTCTGAGGTTTTTCCACAGCCAGGCTGGATGATGGGCTCTTGGAAGTTGGAGTCAAGCCCTGTATTCAACAGCTCACCTGAGGGATCCCTGTGAACATGGCTTTTTACTGTTCTCTTGGCCTGATCACCTTGCTTAAGGGGAGTTGACAGATTCCTTTGCTATAAGGTGATTTCTGTCCCTTTCCCCTGTTGCACTCACTGGGAGCAGTCAGGAAGCATGACTCACCGTGCTCAAGTGTGTAGGTGGCAGAGGAGTTGGGGTTGAGCCCGCTCCTGCAGAGGGCAGTATCTATGTAAATTATTGGACTACTTTACGATAAGCGCTGTCTTACCTCTGGGTTATACATAACCCCAGCAGCTGACACACAGTGTTCCAGGCCTTTACTCTGCACAGTGTCTTCATGACCAGCACCACAGCCTCACACTCATCACAGCTGAGCACTACTGGCTCATTATATATAAGGTGTCCTGAACACTGTGTGTCAATTCCTTTCATCTCCGCTACCACCCTATGGGATGCTCACAGGTGAGGAAACCGTGATGCTAAAGTCTCCTTTTGTTCGTCCTTTACATGTAAGCACCAGGTCCCTTTGAGGTCATTCAGGTAAATGGAAGCTCTAGGATCCAAAAAACTCCCCACTGTGAGTGAGGTCTCCTATCTATCCCTGTCACCTACTCTAGGACTCCAAATAATGTTGATGGAAACACTGAATAAGTCCAGACAGCTCCGGCTTTTCTGTTCACTAGGGATCCCAGCTTCTCCATTTGCATGCCCCATAAACACTTCATACTCACAATGTCCCCATCATAATGCTTTCCTGTCAACTCACTGTCCCTTCACCCTGGTGTGTTCTCTATCCCTGTCACTTCCTCCATTATTTATCATAGTTACCAGGTCCTCAAGTTCCACAGCTTCAATTACACAAGCATCTCTCGGCCCCATTGACAACTCTTCGTTCCTGCTCTAACCTCAGAAGCAATCTAGGGTAAAGTCTCTGAAGTTGGATTTCCTGGACTTAAATCCAGCCCCTTATTAGCTGATACCTTGGGTAAGGGACTTAATGTGCCTTTGCCTTTTCACTTACGTTATGTAGAAATGTGTGAGGTTGTGAGTCATAGAAGTAACTAAAATGGTTTCAAACGTTGAAGACTTAGTTATCTTAGTCAAGGGCATCCAGCTTGATTTAGGGGTCTCTCACAGACCTTGTGCTCATGACCCCCCCTTCCTTCCTCCCTTCTGGCTCATTTCCTTTATACATTTGGGTTTCACACAAGCTTTTCTTTTATGGAGGAAAGATGGCCACCAGAGAATCAGCCTTACATTAATTATATCCTCCCAAGAACTCCAGAAGAAAGAGAAACAGTTCCCTTTTTTTTTTCCCCTGGCAAAAAGTTCCATGCTAACTGGTCAGCCTCAGCACGTGGCCATTAGAGATGAACCGGAAGGATGCTAATGAGGGAAAGGCTAGCAACGGGCAAGAAAAGGGAAGGTGGTTCCCAGACACGTGCCCAAGGGGACTTGAGCACTGCTCACATTCGAGCAGAGGAAGAGATCTCTGGATAATTTAACAGCCTGACAAGCTCACATCCTCCTCAGAACCCTTGCCCAGGCGGCCTCTGGGAGTAGATGCACATTACTAGAGAGCCTCTTTCAGATTCCAGCTCTGCTGTCATAGCCTCCGAGGGTTGTCTTTGGCCTTGCTAATTAAAACAGCACTGCTCCTTACTACCCAGTTACAGCTCCTGCATAGTGGGCATCCCTGTCTGAAGTTTTTCTGTCTACTCATTTCTTTTCTCTCTTCTCTCATGGAAATGTCCCGATTACTCACTCCTAACCTAAATCTTATCCCTGGGGCTGGCAACATAGTTCAATTGTAGATTGCTTACCTAGCACATGCAGGGGCCTGGGTCTGATCTCCAGTGCTGTGCAAATGTAAAAATAATTCTCATTTTAATTATCTTATTTTAATTAAAAAATTCTTAGTTTAATTATAAATTGATGATGACAAGGTCTATTTTGGTGTGACTTCAAGATTTCAGGCACTATTATTGACTTTTTACTGTCTTTGAAGCTCTCAAAAGACAGGGCCCAAGCCCCTTAGGAAGACAGGTCATGGCTGAGTCTAACTGAGCTGGACCACAAGCCAGGAAAAAGGGAGGGAGCTCAGGGAAGGCAAGGGAGACCAGGGTTGCCCAAAGAATGAAAAGAGAAGCAAGACCAGATCAGTGACTGAAAGACAAGACTCACAGGAAATGTGTGTTACCTGGCTTTGCTTTTTTGTTTTGTTCCACTGAAATTATGACAAGTTCTGTCAGGCAATCAAATGACTGGAAAAGACCATTCCACCAAGATATGCTGCACATCTGAGCTCGGTGTGGCTGTCAATAGTTGGTTTTTTGTCTTTTCAGAAACAGAATATGCTGAAATTCAAGAACGGGGCATGAATGGCTATCTTTGTGGCTCCTAGCTGACCTCCACACAGTCCAAGTCAATGACAACACGTGATGTCCTGCCCCACTGTCTTCCCAATTAGGAGAAACACAAGGACATGGCACCCCTCAGCTCCTCTGGCTGCTCGATAAAAACAAAACAATGAAATATAAATGCTGTCTTCCTCTAACAAGAAAATACTCTCCTTTTGGAGTTTCATTAGGATCTTAATCTAAACTGCTGACTTTTTTTTTTTTTAAATCATGCTGCTCTTATCGTCAACCTTTCTGAAATGAAGAATTTACCATTCAGGAAAAGGTCTTCACAGTATTGTATCAATGGTAAAAGTTATGACCAATTGATAACTCTCGAAGATAAACAAGCAGCAGCAGGCTGGGAGCTAGCTCAGTGGGTAAAGCTCTTTCCATGCAAACATGACAGCCTGAGCTTGGAATTCAACAGCCACACAAAAGCCAAGCGTGGTGGTGCACGCCGGTATCCCCAGCACGGAGAGGGCAGAAACAGGTTGAGTGGAGAGGGAAAGCTGGTTAGTCAGCCAGTCTAGCTGAAACCACACGCTCCAGGCTCAGTGGGAGATTTTGTATCAGAAAATAGGGTGGAGAACAAGAGAGGAAGAAGGTACCTGATGTTGATCATATGCATACGTATGTATAAACCACACACAGAGAAAGAAAGGGAGGGAAGGAAAGAAGGGAGGGAGGGAGGGAGGGAGGGAAGGAAGGAAGGAAGGAAGGAAGGAAGGAAGGAAGGAAGGGAGAGAAGGAAGTTGCTTAAAACAAACAAATCAAAGGAACTGGCATGGTGGAACGTGCCCTATAATCATAACAGGAAGACTCAGAAATATCAGATAGTCAAGGCTATCCTTGGCTATGCAGTGAATTTAAACACAGTCTTAAGACTATGTCTGAAAATTAATAATAGATAATAAGAGTTATAGATGATATATAGAGATCATAATATATACATGCATACATAGATGGTAGATATATATATATATATATATATATATATATATATATATATATATATATAGAGAGAGAGAGAGAGAGAGAGAGAGAGAGAGAGATAGAGAGATGATAGATACTACAGAAAATATATTCCAAAGAAAGGAATCCTGGAGACTCAGGCAAATGGACTATGTGCCTTTAAAGATGTCTGCTGTTAAGTTCCTGAGCGTCACAAGATGAAGTTAATTGGAGATAGGTTATAAAAAAAAGAAAACAAAAGAAAAGAACACAGGACACTTTTATAGAATAACTAATCAAGGATCAGGTGGCCATCTAGCACTTACCATCTGCTCAAACCCATTCAGAGTTTGCCCAAGCCCAGGACAGTCTGTCTCCAGCTGTACATAGGTGTGTGCCCAAGTTCATTTGCAGTATTTTTTTTTTTTTAACTCAGAACAAATTACTTGTAGCTGTAAGACTTGACGTACTATATTATGTGCTGGATAGACTTTTGTGGGCTAGCTCAGGGCGTAGCCAGCATTTATTGTTCTATGTTATACTCAAGTCACTCGGATTCCCCATCTGCTCGATTCTTCCACCCTGGAGAGAATGGAAGGACTGGGGTGGAAGGGGTAGGGATCCCACCATGGACCCCTGGCTCTTTAGTAGCCTCAGAAGTCATGTTCATGTACCTCCATGTTCAGCTACACAGTCGGATTCTAAGGAAAGAGTGTTCCCCTTTGAGTTGGGACCCTTGTGAGATTGCCAGTTCCAGAATCTCCCCATCTCGATTACATTTGCTTTGGGGGTGCTCTGGACACCTCTCTTGGTTCCGTTTCCTCTCCCAAAAATCTCTTAGTGGAGCAAGAGCTCCACGGGCTGGTTGTGTTCAGAACAGGAGACGATCCCAGGCTACTAGGAGAAAAGAACATCTTGGCTTCATCAGTGGTCTAGGCTACAGTTTTCCCAAGGTTCCTTGGGGACAAACCAACCCAGATCTGGAGGCTCGTTTGCTCTTCGTGTCCTGGTAAAGAAGAGTGTGTGTCTTCTCACCACATCTTCCAATCATCTCATCTTTACATTATCTCTCCATCTCTGCATTTCCTAACCTCTGCTCCTCTGCACCTCTGCATCTCTTCCCCTCCACACCTCTACATCTCTGCACCTCTGCATTCTATTTCCACACTTCTGCACCTCCACATCTCTGCATCTCCATACCTCCACACTTCTCCTCTCTGCATGTCTTCAGGTGACATGAGCCCCACCCAACATGAGCATAAGAGGAATGCCTCAACCAAGGAATCATATGCCCAACTTCCCCATTAATGTTCATGGGGTCCTTATGGTCAGCCCTCAACATCCTCTTTCAAGGTAATTTCCAGTGCAATTCCAGCAATGGAGCCTCCTTTGGACACCCTCCTCTCCCTTGCCCCTACTTCAGAAGAGCCAGGGTGAGGATGTGCTGAGTGACTGACTTGAACAGGAAAGGATTTGTTGAAATCACATGATCTCCAAGTGCCTGGCCATAAGTGGAACTGGTTTGATCCACTGCGGGGATTCCTTTTGGTTGGCAGTATTGAGTCCGCCCAGAGAACTCTAAAATGTGATCTGACTTCAGAGTTCTGGGTGAGGAATAGCAGGTTGAGAGCTTTATTTAGTTTGTAAGGCTCTGACACAGGTTCGGGACACCTGCATCTCGGAATGTAGTCTGCTGTGCTTTGGCTCTGGATTGAGTGGGTTCCTGTGTTGGAACCTTGGACCCCAGCCAGGGACGATGGGAAGTTTTAGGAACTGGGCCTTAGTCACTGGAAGAATTTCTCATGGAAGAGATTGACATAGTTCTATAAGACCCGAGTTAATTTCTTTGAGAGTGGGTTGTTGGAACAGATCAAGACTGCCCCCCACCTCCACCCCATCATCGACTTCCTATTTCACTGTGTGGTCCCTCCTTAGACACACTACTGTGGTTATGCAATCTGACCTGTGAGAAAGCCAAGAGGACCCCCAACAGAGGCTGAACAGGGAGGTGTGCTTCCGGGCTCCATAACCAAGCTAGATAAACTTAGTTCCTTTATACATTGTCTGGTACCATCAATTTCATTAAAGAAATGGGAAAAGACTAACGTAGGCTTCCTAAATTTAGTTTCTCTTATCATTCCCAAAGAATGGTACAGGCTAAGCAAGGGTTTTGCAAGTAGAAGCTAGGTAAACCTACCTGAGAAAGGCTGGTCCTATTCAGGGTGGAAGTTAGCCTTCAGGAATTCAGACTCAGGATTAGTTCAGAGTGTGGGACAAATTCAAATCCAGTCCAAGCAGGACCGAGGTCCCAAGCAGACAACTCAAGCGATGGTTGAGGGTTTTAAGGTTGACTTAAGGACTCTGCAGACAGTAAGGAGTCTTGTCTGGGAGGCCGGAGAGATGGCTCAGCACTTAGAGTATATACTGTTCTTGCAGAATGAGAGTTTTATTCCTGGAACTTAGGGCAGGCAGCTCACCATCATCTGTAACTCCAGTTCCAGGGAATCCTTCCTCTGACCTCCACAGGCATCAGGCACGCACACAGTGAACACGCATACATACAGCCAAAACACACATACACGTAAAAATAAAATAAATATTCTTCAAAAATGTTTTCAAGAACTCTTGACTGTCAGAGAGAAGCTGAGACCTGATAGAAGATTCTGTAAGAGTCTGTTTGTCCCAATACCAGGACTGGGGGACACTAGCATCAGTTGTCGAGAAGGCACACCCACCTGTTGGCTAGGCTTACATTAGCCACAGCATTGATGGGATCTGGGCTCTGAAGGTCCAGGACAAAAAAGTCTGTCAGGTTGAATAACTGCACACAAGAGGTGGGGGAAAGGCCAGCACAGCATCCATAGCTAGGTTTATCCATCCTATGAGAGTCTTTGCTCCTCCTACAAGAAGTACGTCAGTCGAGGCTGGTTCCACTGTGAGCGATAGAAACACAGCTCCTGGGTCTAAAGTAATAAAGAAGGGTACATCACGGGAAAGGGTGGGAGGCAAACTTTGGGAAGGGATGGACCCAGGAACTCATGAGGCAATTCAGGAAACATGCCTCCTCATTTCCTCTTTCTCCTGTGTTAGTATTGGAAGCTAGTTTGCAGTCAGGGCCAACTGCTCAACCCACACAGTCATAAGAACACTGCCAGTCCCTCGGGCTTTACGTCCACAGCCCTTTACTTCCTCTGCTAATGAAGAATCCCTTCCTGAAATTTCTAAAGTCAAGGTTTGATTTGATCTCATAACCATTCCTTGTGCGTGGGGGAATGAGGTGCTCTGAATGCCCAGCCATTAATAGGGATTAAGAAATGTTTCCTTATGGAAAGCAGTTGTACTATTATCCAAAAAGGAGACATGGATGGTGGACAGAAGGCAACAAAGAATGGTTATTTCATACTCTACCGGGTGAAGTGTGTCTGACTTGGTTTGGGGGCAGGGACAAGTTTGTAGTGGGCCAGCAGCTGTGTTTGCTCATGGTTGCACCAGACAAGGACTCACAAAGTCATGTGTGATGAATGTAAGAGAGAAATCTTATAAGGCATTTTGTTCTATTTGTAATTATGTATATGTGTGGGGGTATATGCATATGAGTACAGGTGCCTGCTGAGGTCAGAAAAGGGCATTTATGATCCCCTGGAGCTGGAGTTACAAGTGTTAGTGAGTCACCAGAAGTGGGTGCTGGGGACAGACCTTGGTGGTCTTAACTCTTGAACCATTTCTCCACTCTTACAAGATCATACACTTGTTCACGGTCAGTTTCTCTGAGTGCTTTTCTTAACGATTACGTCATTGGGTATTACTTCGTAAATTAGGCTGTTTAATTAGGAAAGATATTATCATCTCCTTCACAGGTACGGAAACATGTGGAACTTAAGCAGCTCTCCCTCTTAATAAAAACTAATGCAGGGGCTGGAGAGATGGCTCAGTTAGGAGTGTTGGCTGTTCTTCCTGGATTTGATTCCCAGCATCTACTTGGTGGCTCCCAACAGTCTGAAACTCCAAGTCCAGGGGATCTGACGCCTTCTTCTGACCTCCTCAGGCATGAAGCATATACAAACTTGGTGCACAGGTAAACATGCAGGCAAAACTAAAATAAACTTTTAAAGAAGTAATCCAGGTTGTTGGTAGGCTAGGCATAGTCGTCTCCAAACCCATTATTTTATTCATGCATAATTGCTTTGGTAAATATACCAGGATGAGGCAGAAAGTTCTGATTACTTCTTAAGTGATTGAACCATCCAATGTGCTAAGTGATATCTTAGGAGAAATAGTTCAAGGACAACATTGCTGGTCACCACAGCCACATAGATGGGTATTTTGTGGCCTTAAACCTGAGTTTCAAATCTGATAGGAATAACAGGGCATTCTGTGAGCTCCTGATACTATTTATTTTGTATCTCTGTTCATTTTTAAATTACATAGAGTACTTACTTACATTATGAAAATCCTATCCCAAAATTATTAACAAGAAAAAAAATCAAATACTTATCAAAATGCAGCCTTGAAGAAAAGGTATTTTGGAGAGTCATCTGGTAAATAATTAATGCTAGCCACCAACACAGTTAGTAGGTAGTCTTTTTTATTGGCAATGGGATGTCAGGACCAAATACAACTCTGCACATGTAAGACACACTGTTCTCTATGGTCTACTGAGATGCCTACACCGTCATCTTCACACCCTTGCAGGCAGGTGGTTGGAACAGGGTTTCAGACACTCATAACTGATCAATAGAGATGAAAGCATCCCAAGAAAGCCAGGGCCAGTTCAAACCTTTATGAAGGACAGAGATCATATCATAGATGGCTTCATCTGCTGACAACACCCTTTCAGGAAGAAGCAGCAGGCACACCCACCTCAGGGGTGGCCACGCCTCTGCGACTCTTATCACAGATCTGATCACGAAATGGTGCACTTAAAATTCTGCAGCTGTTTTGAAGTTTTGACAAGCAGGTGCTCAGGTTTAATGAATATCTCCATATTTGAGTAACATTAAAGATAAGAATACTGTTTAAATTACAAAGTAAGTCATTGGAAGCATCATGTCCTTGTTTGTTCTGTTGCTGTGATAAACACCATGACCAAAAACCATCTTGGAGAGAAAAGGGCTTATTTCATTTTATAGCTTATAGTCCGCCATCCAGGGAAACCGGGCAGGAACCAAAGGAGAGGCATGGAGGAACACTACTTACTGGCTTGCTTCCACGCCTTGCTCAGACTGCTTTCTTATACAACCCAGGACCACCTGACCAAAGGCAGCACTGCCCACAGTGCCCCACATTGATCATTAATCAAGAAAATGCCCCCCAAATGTACCCAGAGGCCAATCTGGTGGAGGCAATCCTCAACTGAGGTCCCCTCTCCCAGGTGACTTTAGCTTGTCTCAAGGTGACAAGGAACAGATACACATAAGCACCCTTCTTAATGAATGTGTTCACCGTTCTTCTCTGAACCTCTCTCAAACACGGGGCTTCAGGGGGTAGAACTTTCTAGATGGAGTATGCTATACAGCTGCTCTACAGCGTTAAAATTCAATTCTTCCTAAGGCAAACAGGCCACTTCGGGAACTTTAACTCACACAGTGTTCTCTACACACAGATGTCAGTTTTGAGAGTTGGCATGTGGCCGTTTTAAGTAGCTGAGCCTTTAGTGACACAAATGTCACCTCACTTCTCCAGGGCCTGCAGCTTAGCAATGAGCATCTCTGGTCTCTTTTTCAGTAGAGGGCATTTCCGCATGATGACGGGCGCCCTCGTGCCAGGCTCTTGCTAAGTTGAGACCTTATGAAGAACAGGAGTAGACTTTTACCTATATCATCCTAATGGCTCTGGGGGGGAAATACCTCTTCAAAAAATAATGTTTATTACCAGACCTCTAAAATTCCAGCCTTGGCTTGAACCATGATACGTAGCTTTAAGCATAATGGCCGACCTTGATTGCTAAACATAGATGAATTCTAAGATCAAATTCAGGCTTACCTATTGGGAGGAATTGGACTGAACTATAATGCCAGCAAGGCTCAGGAAGAGAAATCTTCACAACTGTGACAGCCCTGTTGTACCTTGGCGGGACTGAATCTCAAAACTGAGCAGAAACTGGAAAAACAGGGGACCCATGAAAGATGTGGACTGCTAGGAGGTGAGGAGAAGGATGGTAAAGACCTCTGTGGTTGCCAGGACTCGCCGTACTAAAATGGAGTGATCTGCCATCAGGATGGCCTTGTGCAAGCTCAGTGGGTCTTACAGGACAATGGCTGTCTGTTCTTGCTGGCCCCAAGACTTATTACAATACTTAGAGTACCATGCTGGCAACAAATGCTGCTATTTTAAATAAATGAATATTTGTGCTTTATACAATCAAGAAGAACTGCTTTGTACTGGTAAGACAATTCTCCTGGCCAATTTAGGAAACAGGCATGTTGTAATCTCAAGTGTGGAGAACTGAACACAGGTTTTCTGATTGCCTAAGACAAAGACCTGGGCTCCAGGATAATAGCTCTCCCCCAGTGAAAGCAGGTGAACAGCAGTATGTGACCTGAAGCAGATGAACCAGAGGCCCAACTTCACTTCCCAGCACCTACATCGGGTGGTCCCAATGTAACTCCAGGACATCTGACATCTGTCCTATCCTCTAGGAGCACGCGCGCGCGCGTGCGCGCGCGCACACACACACACACACACACACACACACACACACACCACAGTGGGTAACAGGTAAAAGCAGTAACAATTGGAACTCGTTTTTAGAATATTTCCTCATGGCATCTAACGCTGAGAAGAATTTTAAGCTCGTAATTACTTCCCTTACAGAACAGCCTGTCACACGGAGATGCATTGTGATGGTTACTCTTCACTGCCAACTTGGTTGAGTTTATAATCACCTTGGTGATTGTTAGGCACGCCTCGGAGCATGCCTGTGAGGATGCATCTAGAAAGGATTAGCTGAGGGAGAAAGTCTACCCCAAATGTGGATGTCGTCATCTCAGAGGCTGAGTGCCTGGATGGAATGAAAAATGGGAAGTAGAGTCACAGCATTGCCCTTGCTCCATTTTCCGCCTTCCATGGAGGATGGAACCAGCCACTTCCTATTCCTGCTTCCCACCACAATGGGCTGCTGCATTCCCTTAATCCATGAGGCAAAACAATCCTCTGTCCCCTAAAGTCGCTTTAGCCAAGTGTCATAGCAATGAGAATCGCACAATGTGCAGGTAGCAGTTAGGATGATCTTTTACAATTCAACTGGGCTCGGAGAGATGGGGTGACACACCCCTAGAGTTCCATCTAGATCATTGCAGTATTTTCTGAATGAAGCTTCACCATCATTCCCAATGCACAACTGGAATTCCAGAAGTAATACCCAAGTTCATAGTCCCAATCTCCCACTTTGTATATCCTCTAAGAACATTCATGCTCGAGACCTTAAAAAGAAAGGGGGAAAAATAAGCAGACTCTACCAGGCCCCTGGTGTAAGGGGCACAGAAGACAATCAGCGGGGATTTCAGACTCTGTGATCGCCTTCCTACCCCTCAGAACATTTCCCTTTGCCGGGAACACATCGCCATGGTTCCATCACCTGGTAACATTAAATTTGCTCGTCTTAGTTTACGCAGTTTCCAGATGAGGTTATGGCACGGTTAATCAGAGCCACAGTTTTATCTGCCTCCCCCACATTTGCTCTGCAGCTATATCTACCAACATCAGACTCTAGGAGTCTGTGAATGGCTTTACAGAATACTCCTGGGTACAGAGACGTGGGCACGTATGAGGATTCTCCAGCACTACAGACCCTGAGTCCCAGAAGTTCCCAAGAGCAGAGGAGATCTGCAGAACGGCCTTCTGGCTGTGGCAGCAGGCAGCAGGATGGGCATCTGCTGCTATGCTGTCCCTAGGGCCGAATGTAGGACTTTTGACACTCTTAACCTTACACATGGTGCTCTTCTGACCATTGTCTCTCTTTCTTTACTCTCTCTTTTATCTGTCTGTTTGCAATAAACATAAATTCATGTGTGCAGCCAAAACTTAGTTGCTAGGAGCCAACAAAAAGAGAGATAAAGTCCCTGGTAAGCACTCTCCTCCCAGGGACAAAATCAATTGATTGTAACACCAGGAGGTTCTTCTGTGTCTTCAGATCCGAGACCGACAACCTTCTTTCCACAAAAAGCCAGAGCCTAAGCTTAAGCTTTGTGGGTCATATAACCTGTCTCAGAATTCCTAAGCTCCACCTTGGCAGGAGAAAGCTGCTTAGAAAACAAGGGAATGAGCATGTCTTGTCACACAAGCCATAGCTTAGTAACTCCCGTTCTACCTGAAATCCCCAGGTAACGTTTCAAGTGCCACAGGTCGGGTGCATTATCTTACCTTGTCTCTCCAAGGTGCATTGTCTCTCCTTGTCCTATGAAGTGGACACTGTTATTCTCTCCTTTGCCTTTGTGTGTCTTCAGCTAGCTTGTGCTGCTATAACAAAATACCAGAGGTTGGATGCCTTAAAAAAAAAAAAAAAAAGGTTACTAGAATTGAGACTATGGCTCAGCCAGTAACATGCTTATTGAAAAGCCTGAATTCAGATCCCCAGAACCTACATTCAAATGTCAGATGTGGATGTTTGCCTGTAATCTCAGCACCAAGGAGACAGAGGCAGGGGGATTCCTGTGGCTTGCAGGCCAGCTAGTGTAGCCAAATTGGTGAGCTCCAGGTTCAGTGAGAGACTCCTGTCTGAAAGAAATAAGATGGAAAAGCAATCAAGACACTCTTGGCCTCTACACACTCTCTCTCACACACCTATGTGAACATGTGCACACACATACACAACACTCACACCAAGACAACGAGGTCTGTATGTCTTGCAATTCTGGTATCAGGCAATCCCAAACAGCCTTGCATGGGTGTCCAGGGAGGGCCCTGCATGGCTGCATCACAACCCTAGAGGCAAAGGAGGAGAAGATAGAGAAGCAGAGAGGGTGACAACCACGTGCGGAAAGGGCACAGGACAAGCAGAGGAGTGGGGAAAGGCCCGGCCCACACTCACTACCACCACCCTCAAGGGAACTGATCCACTTATCCCTTCACTAGAACTGTGTTCACCTGACCTTACCCCTCCGCTGACCTCATCTTTTAAAGAGATCTCTCCAAACCACTGCACCAGCAACCAAGCCGGCAGAGCTCTGAAGGACGAGTATAACAGCTGTCGTCACAGTGATATGTCATTTACGTTGCTGTGATTGTTTGTCATAACTGTTGTGGCTGCAGGGATATATCCTTATGTCGTCGCTGCAGCAACAGATCCTTACGTTGGCCAACTTGTGGGAGTTGGTTCTCTCCTTCCACCCGAGTATCCAACTCAGATTTTCAGGCTTGGTGGCCAGTGTCTTTACCTACTTCACAGCCCAATAGCCAGAGGATGAAAGTCAGCACATCAGGTGTGTGTGTGTGTGTGTGTGTGTGTGTGTGTGTGTGTGTGTGTGTTGCACCTGCTATCTTGTACAGAGGAACGAGCTTCAGGGAAAACTGGAGCTGCTCACAATAGGTGAAAAAGGAGACCAGACTCTGTATGCTCAGTTTTCTCTACCAAGCCAAGTTGCTCGGGATGGGTAATAACCATACCTTTACCTACTGGGGTGTGAAAACACGTGTGTCACAGGCGTGACATGAAGAAGACAGCAAACAGCACAGAGGTAGGGAGCAGTTCTCGTGTTTGGGGTGTCGGGACCCGCCCTGAGTGCAGAGACTGAATTGGCAGGGCCAGGAAATGGGCAGACTGTGGAGCGGGGAAGGGCCGCGGGTGGACAGAGCAGCCCCCGGCCCCTCCACCCCACCCCACCTTTGAATGGAAGCCTTGGTTATCTCCACCACTGTGTGTCTTCATCTGTTTATGGCAATGATACAGACTGAGTAATTATAAACAGTAGTTCATTGGGCTCCAGACTCTGAAGGCTGGGACAGCCACCATCACCCACTGGCATGTGAGAGAACCTTCCTTTTGGATGGTGGAAAGCATCATGTGGGAGAGAGGACACCAGAGAGAAGAAGAGCAGAGGCCATACTCTCCCACGTAACTGGCAATCTTAACTCATGAAAGCAGTGTCCCTAAAACCCAGTAACCACTCCACACTCCCACTTCTCAACACTTTGGATAGGGGATTATATTCTCAATGTGAATGTTGGGGGACATTAAGATCAGAGCAGCAGAGAAGCAGCATGACACAGCTGTCACGTCAAGAGATGGAAGGTCATTAGTTCAGCTGCTGGCTTATCCATCAATAGTGGTGATTGTGTGTGTGTGTGTGTGTGTGTGTGTGTGTGTGTGTGTGTGTGTGTGTGAAGGTATACAAATGGGCTTGTATGCATGTGGAAATCAAAGGCTTGTGTTTTGATACATTCTTCAAAATGCTGTCACCTTGTGTGTGATCTACCTTGTGTTTTGTTTGTTTGATTGATTTCTTTACTAGAGTCTCTCACTTTTACCCAGAATGCACTGATTCATCTAGTCCAGTGGTTCTCAACCTTCCTCATGCTGCGACCCTATAATACAGTCCCTCATGCTATGGTGGCCCCCAACCGTAAAGTTATTTGTGTTGTTCCTTCATGACTGTGATTTTGCTACTGTTATGAATTGTAATGTGAATATCTGTGTTTTCCAAGCGTCTTAGGTGACCCCTATGAAAGGGTTGTTCAGCCCCTGAAGGGTTCACGACCCCCAGGTTGACAACCGCTGATCTAGACTGGATCCATCTTTCTCTCCTTCCAAAGCTCAGGGATTTTAAGTGCTAACCATCGCTCTTCTCTCCCTCCCTCTTGACTTAGGTTCTGAGGATCGAACTGAACTCATACTTGTATAGCAATGACTGAGGTATCTCCTCAGCCCCAGATTTCACTTTCATTTTATAGGCTATTGTTGCCTTGGTCTTGGTCCCAGCCTCCAACACGGTGGGTCAGTGGAGCAAACCAAAGACATGTTTACCTGCTGCTACTCTGGAGCGCCTAAGAGACAAGGGCTTGGAGAACACAGGATCAAGTCTACACAGAGTCCAAGGATGTCACCTCTGAAAGACAACCCATTTCTAGGGTGGAAAGGGGAGGGATTCCGGAGCTGAGGGCTTGAATTACCCCTGGGAAACTGGCTGGAGTGAACACTGTGGGTACTCTCGGTGGCAGAGGGCAAGGCCTAAAGGCAGGTTGACACCAGGGAGGAGAATGGACCCTTTGTAGCTTTATCATGGAGAATCACAGAACAAGCTGCCCATCAAGAGGAAGTGCCCTGGAGAAGGACCCACCGGAAGCTGTGGGGTGCAGGGTAGCGTGGTGATCAGGGAGGTTCGGAGAAGACACAAGTCACTGGTTACATTCCCGGAGAAAGATGAGCTATCTGTCTCCTGGACCGTCCGAGCCTCAGCAGTGACATGATTGATTTCACACCCAGGAAAGGCGTGCAAGGCCTGGCTGATTTTGAAATATGAGGTCGTGCCATGGACAACTGCATACCTTCAGCTATTTATTTTCTGTGAGCCAATTACATTAAGTGTTCAACATCAATCCAGAAAGGAAAGTGCAGGCCCAGTGCTTCGGGTGGAAGGATTTAGCAAGGAAGGGTGGATGCCCCACATCCCGGAGGCCACTTTGGAGCATGGCATACAAAGAAGGTCCCAGCAGCCTCCCTGCTACTGTGACCCTGAGCTCTGACTCTGATGACAAGGGAATACAGGAAGATCCAAGATCTTACATTAGAGTGAGATGTGTCAATGACCACCTTTTACAAGGGCTCCTGATGAGTAACACTCATCAAAGTGTTAATGGAACTGCGGAAAAAGCCACCAGGCCCCTGGCCACAGGTAAGACCCTGCCTGAGGTCCACAGTGTGAGCTGTCTTGATCTGTGCTTTCCTCCAGTGAGGTAGAAAACAAAGCTTGTTCCTAGTGTGTTTTAGTATCTTAACCCAGAGCAATGCCTCAGTGTCTGAAGGAACACCAGGATGAGAAACATCACTTGTTTCATTTTGTACACATTTTGGGTA
Source organism: Onychomys torridus (assembly GCF_903995425.1). Classification (NCBI taxonomy): domain Eukaryota; kingdom Metazoa; phylum Chordata; class Mammalia; order Rodentia; family Cricetidae; genus Onychomys; species Onychomys torridus. Next base: position 64,608,921 of record NC_050451.1, on the reverse strand, counting down.
CAAATACCTCAGAACTTCCTTAATCTCATTTTAAAATTTCCACCTAGAACTGTGGTCCTGTAAAGGGGCATCTTAGGAGGACCAACAGAACAACAACAACAACAACAAAAATGAGTATCTCTGGAACAGTCTTTGAAACTATTAAAAAAAATGGGGGGGGGGGAAGAGTAGAAAATGCACAGACTAGTCCCCAAGAAGGCCAGAGCTCTTAGCTTCCCTGGAAGGAAGGCCTGCCGTCTAACTCACAGGTGGACCTCTATATGGACTTTAAAAATTGCTGAAATAATTATGACCTTCAAGAAATATCAGATGAGGGGCCAGCAAGATGGCTCAGCAGGTAGACACGTAGACACATGTGGCCATGGCTGGAGCCCACACGATAGGAAGAGATAACTGCCAAGAGTTGTCATGTGACCTCCAAATGTACACAGTGCAACATGCATACACCCTCCCTACACACACACACACACACACACACACACACACACACACACACACGCACACGCACACACACACGCAAATCAAATGTAAAGACATGTTTATTTAAAGAACTATCAAATAAGGGTGAGAACAAGATGCATTTAAACAGGGCAGAAGGAAAATGCATAATTCCATTCCGATTTTCCTACCTCTTGAAATAGACATTTTTAGTAATACAGAAAAATAGAGAGAAATCCGAAAAATGAACCCTCATGAATCTCCAACAAATCCTAACATGCACCCTTTTTATCCCTCTGATTATCCCTCATTTTTCCCTGGACTATATTGTCTTATCTTTCTCTTTCTATAACAAATACCCAAGAGAAACAGTTTATAAGGAGAAAAGGTTCTGTGGGTGCAAAGTCTTTGGAGTTCTGGTTCATGACGGATTGGCCCTGGGCCTGTGGTGGGCAGTACACCAAGGCAGGGCATACTCGGAAAAGCTCAGCTGCTCACCTCATGGTAGAAAAACAAAACAAAACTGAAAATAGGAAAGGAAGGGGACGGGGACCCCCTATACTCCCACCCCCACCCCTGACCATGTGCTACCTCTTAAAGGTCCCGTCGTGTCCCAGTAGCAGCTGGCTAAAAGCTAAGCTTTTATCCCATGGGGAAAGTTTAGGATCCAAACTGTAGCATATTTTAAAGAAAAATCCCAGTGATTTCATGATCCCATCCATAAATACTTCAGAGTTTATTTAGAAAAGTTTGTTTCGTTTGCATTTTTGACAGAAATTTTCATCTGAGGGGATATAAAAGGGATTCTTATCACTATATGATATATACTTGGGTGAATCTAGAAAGAGATAAAAATAACCAATGAAGTTTTTAAAAGCAAGAAACTCCCATCTGAAACAGAATTGAAGGAAAAGGTAAAAGGAGGAACAGCCTTAGGGAGGCCATGCCTGGGAGGTTTGGCCTTGTGGTCCCATCTGCCCACTTGCTTGACTGGAAGACAAAGGCCCCTGGTGTCTGCTGAGCCCCTAGAAGCTGCCCTTCTCCAACTTTGGAAAGGCTGGGAAGGGCCTCTGCTTTTACTTCCTCCCAAAGGTTATGGTGGAACCTTCCCTCAGGTTCTGTGAGAGGCTCTGTCGCCTTTTAAGTAGAGTCCTGTAACCGGAAGCTTTTCTGTGTCCCACCCAGCCCTGCAGTGACTTATAGAATAGTCACTTAGAGGCTTAATATTAATTACAAACGGTTTGGTCTTTGGCTCAGGCTTATTGCTAGCTAGCTATTACATCTTAAATGAACCCATTTCTATTCATCTGTGCATCACCACATGGCCGGGGGTGTTCTCTCACATCTCGCTCCTCAGGCGGCTCACCACGTCTCCCGAGACTCTGCCTTTCTTCTCCCTGTATCTCGGCTTGGGTTTCCCGCCTGGCTATAACTTGCTTCGCCATAGGCCAAAGCAGCTTCTTTACCAACCAATGGTAGCAACACATATCCACAGCATACAGAAAGACCACCCCACAGCACAGTCCCCTTTTATGCCATAGCTAGCCAGAACCGACTCTCACTGCTGTGGCCAAAGGAGCATTCATTGCCACAGTTCACACACCAGGCCAACTGCCGTTCATGAGCAATGTTCACCTTCCCAGTAGAGAAAAGCTTTGGACCCAGCCATGTGGGGCGAGTCCTCCTGTCACACTGGAAACAGGTGTGGCTCTGGCTTCACTCTTCTCTAGGTCACTTAGTACCTTTAGGCCTCAGTTTCCTCTCCTGTAAGTAAGGGATGATGAACTCATCCCAAATTGAGTGATGGTGAGGCCCGGTGAGGTCATGCTATGTGTAGAAAATGCTTTGTAAGTAGAAACCATTTACAAATGAAAGGTCTTATTGTCTTTTCTAGCTAGGATTCCATTCTGCCTTCCTCAGCATTTGGCCTGAGAAATGTGTGGGGGGCAAAGTGATGATGAGCTACCTCCTGGGTCTTTGTTTATTTACGTTCTCGCCACTTCTTTTAGCTTAGTGTCTACTTTGGAGACTCAGTGTAAACTATGATTTGTCAAAAAGCCAAGCTGATTCTTGTCTCTAGTTCCTCATTTGGTTCATTGGGCCCGGAGGATAACCAGATACTTGTTGACCAGGGTGCACACATCCCTCTGATGATGGCATGGAGGAAGTGGCCTGACTCATCCACTCGCCCTACTGCCTAAGGGGCCTGGGAAAAGCCAGCTTGGGATGAAAAACAAGAAATACATCACTACGAACCTCACCATGGCTCAAAGGCTCAACTGCCCACCTGGGAAGTCGATATGTTGGCAAGAAGCATGTGAGTGTTCTGGTGCTTGAATCATGAGTAGCTTGAACTTTCCCATTACTACACAGGCCCACACTCACAGGACCTTAGGTTTTTCCAGAGAGGGCAATCGAGGCACACAAGACAGCACTTGGCTGTGGGGGTGAATCTGCACCCAAGGACACTCATCTAGCTGAGTGTACTGGGACATCAACTCATAGTATTGCCACTAAGGGACATAGGCAGAGTTAGGGGGAGGGATTACATCATCATTATTATTGTTATTCACTTATCAGATGATTATTAATTATACTTCAATGAAAGGCTTGCACTTTTTATGAGCATGAGCTCAGCAGCCTATACAATGCCCAAAGGAGGTCAAGAACCTGCAGACAGCAATTGGCTCATGAGCAAGCTGACTTGAGACTCAGGAAGCCTGCCATCTGGTCGCTTTTCTTTCTCTGTCTGGCCACTGGCTACTTTGCTTTTTTCATAAGAAGGCAATTCATCCCATGTATAGTGGACAGACATGTCTCCCACCTTGCTTGCTGGGGTTTCAACCCTTCCTTGGGCTTTAAAAAAAAAGAAGAAGAAAAGAAAAAGAAAATCGGTTTATGATCAGGGCTCTTCGAAGCAGTCAGCTCACCTTGCAGATGAATACACTCAAGAAGGGAACTTCATGGGAATCCAAGGAGCAGCAGTGGGTAGGTGAATTTTATTTTTCTAATTTATTTTTTATTGTATTTGTTTGTATAGGTGATGTATGGGTGTGTACACGTTCATGTGTGTGCTCCTGTGTATGCATGTGTGCAATGGTCAGAGGTCAATGCTGGCAAACAGAGTGGCTAGTCACTTTGTTTTCCGAGACAGGATCTCCCACTGAAGCCCACCAATTCTACTAAGCTGGCTGGCCAGCAAACCCCAGGGCTCTTCCCATCTCTCCCTCCCCAAAGCTGCTGTGACTACAGGTACACACTGCCACATCTAGCCTTTTATATGGATGCTGGATTGCTGAGGATCCAAAGCCAGGCCTTCATGATGTATTTCATGGCAAGCAACTGTGCCAACCGAGCCATCTCCCCAAACGCGGTATGCGAATCTTAATGATGTCCCACGCAGTTGATCATTGATATTTCTGACTGGCAGGGGCAGCAAGGACCAGAGTTCAGCATGGACTGTGGGCTGCAAGACAGAGCCAGAAAGGGAGGGCAAGGCGGCCACAGGCTTAGCTGCTGAGGGGATCTCACAGATCGTCCGACTACCACCTTCCCAGGCAGATTGGAGTTAGGAGGATGATGGGTCTGTGATGGAGAAGCCCACACCTTGACCAGGCCTGCTTAGTTAGGCGTACCTCTTGCCTTGTATTTAAGCCTAAACTTCATGTTAGGACCCTGAAGATGGACTTGCAGGGAGAGGGTACTAGATCTCCATGCTCACGTTCCTAATGTGGCCACATTGAATGGATCTCTTTTTTCCGCTTCCACCATTGACTGTCTCTTTAATTGGTCTGTTGAGCAGTGGCCACGACTGACTGGCATGTGAGGGCTGCCAGGGCTGGGGCTGGGACTCCAAAAGTTCTAGTGGTGTCTTACTGAACAAGTGTGCAATCCCACAGTGGCCGTACCTGCCCTGCTACCAAGTTAAAAAAATACCTGAAGGCAATGGATAAGGAGAAAAGCAGAAACCTGAGCAATAATTGTCTTATCTCAAAAGAAATCAGAGTTCCAGTTAGCCGGAAGGGCTGCCGGCTGAAAGGCTCTTGAGAAAAGCAAACAAGTAGAACCTCAGTTAGTTGTGGGTCAGCTAACTGGTGGGTCAGAGGGTGAAAAGTCCTGGAGCTCTGGTTCTATCCAGGTCTGGGCTTTGCTGGAGGGGTTAGGGGTCCCCGACCTTCTTCCTCACTCCTTACCCAGTGAGGCTGAAGTATCTAATCTTGGAGAGAAAAGCCATATTTCCTCAGCTCTGGAGCTGAGAGACACCAGGCCAAGGCCCCACACACACCTCATCCAGCGAAATGATTAGCATGCTCAGGCATCCAACCAGCACTGTGCTCAGAGGGACAAGGACAAACTCATAGTTCTCAATGCCGCTGTGAGCAGCCAGAAGCACCTCCTGTTGGAGTTTAACCCAGTGAAATCAGTCTTATCTCTTAGCCATGCCTTTATGGATTCAGCTAGACCACAAGAGCACATGACCAGCCTGTCCGCCACCTCACTGCTGATCACAAGCCCCAGACACGCTGTTCAGTGCAAATTCTGTAGAGGCAAGACTCAGGGAAAAGGCGTACTGCTGCACTTCTTACTAGTTCAATAAGCCTCATTCCCCCAAAACTTTGTGAGTCAACATTGAAATGGCTGAGCTTTCAAGAAAAAAAAGAAGAAAATGCTTGTGGAAACTACCCACCTCTCTAATCAATGACACAGGCGCATTAACAGGAATAGTCACTCAAAGATGAAGATTTCAAGCTGAAAATTCACTTAATGGGACAGATTAATGCATGGGTCATCCTCCATGCATACGCACAGTATGTTATAGGTTTCCATGAATGCATTCACTTATGATTGTTTGAAAGATCTAAATACATTAAAAATATGAATTTGAGCTGGGCGTTGGTGGTGCACGCCTTTAATTCCAGCACTCAGGAGGCAGAGCCAGGTGGTTCTCTGTGAGTTTGAGGCCAGCCTGGGCTATAGGGTGAGTTCCAGGAAAGGGGCCAAAGCTACACAGAGAAAACCTGTCTCAAATATATATATATATGAATTTGAATCAATTATTTGTAGAAATCAATGTGCCAAAAATAGATGGAATTTGGGTTTGGAATGGAGGGGAAGGAGGGGAGATAAATCACTGGTGAAGGAAAGGCGTGAGGTCACGAAGGACCTCACAGATCACATTAGAGAGCTTGAACCGGCTTTGGGACCCAGGAGCAGGCAAGTGACGCAAGCAGGTTTGCATCTTAGAGCCGGCACAGCTGCAGTGTGGATGAAGGATGGGGTGGGATGAAGGAGAGGGCAAGGAGGGGGCAGACTGATCATCAGAGGGTGCTAAGACACTCTGGGTGAGAGCTGATGTGGCCAGGACTGAAGCCACAGCTCTGAGGCAGGAAAGCAGAAGGGCGGGGGGCCAAGAGCTATTAGAGAGGAGAGGACAGGACGAGGCTATTGATCCAATGGTGTAGAGGGACTGAGGGCAGAGGAAAGGTGATGTCTGGGACAGTGAAGTAGATGGCGTTCCCATTACCGGGACAGGAAACTGAAGGTGTTGGGTAGGAGTGTAGGAAACAGAAGCTAACAGACCTTGAGTCTGAGATATGAATCCTCAGGAAGAAGTTCAAGTCAAAAACCATGTTGACTGAGTACAGTACATAGGAACCGCTAAGCAACAGACTTCTGTTCATGGAGCTTACAGCATCTGTCAGGGGCGTTAGTGCAGAATTATCCCATGTTCATGAGAGCCAGTGAGAGGCTTTGACAAGCAGAAGCATGAGATCATGGGAACCTACACCTGGGGCTTGCCTCCTTCACTTCTTATGACAGGGACTCTGACTGCAGGGGCTGCTGGGAAAGCTCTGTCACTGATTCCTTTGTCCATCTCCCCCAGGTAAATGTTGCTGTGAGTACAAAGCCCGGTGGCCGCTGCAGACCACAGCAGTGAGGCCATGAGGGTGATGTCAGTCTCATGGCTGCTCTTTTAACTTATTTTGGAATCTGTGGTTTGTGGTGTGGGGGTGGATTAATTGACAGAAATTACAGAAGTAGCTGTGACTCCATCTTTCCTTAGGAGCTCGTGAGGAGACTTTTGGGAACTCTTGTTTAACTTTTGGGTTTGTGTCTCATTCTTATAGCTTTTGAAAAAAAAAAAAAATGCTCGTGGTGTGATGAGGTAAAGTGCTGCAGACCTGTGTTGACTGTGTCAGGAATGCCAGGGGTTTGGTCATCATGATACAAGCACTGAACTTTCTTTTCCACCAAACCAGGGTGAGCTGTGGTTTAATAAGTGCTGTGGATGTAGCCCACAGGGTGAACCTCACTCAGTGCCAGCTGCTCTTAATGCCACATCTGACCACTGCCAATGGAAAAACCGTGAGACATGAGTCCACAAAGGCTAAGATTTTCCAAATCAAGGAGTTTCTCTGAGCTTCTTGTTTTGTTTATTTTCTGTCTGGCTACATCAAGCTACGTCCTACTTAGTACATAGATACACAGTTAGTTTTTCACACAGATACAGACGCACGCTGCCTGCACTGCATGTTGGGAAAGTAACCAGAAAATCATTTGCAGTGTCATGTTCTAGAATTTTATTTAAATGTGTTTTCAACATTCAAGATGAACAAAAAAGTCCCTTTCCATTTACAGTCTTTCCTGAAATATCCAGAAGTTTGCATGGATTGCTTAATGATCCAAAGTTAGTAGACTCAGCCAAACGTGCCTACATCAGAGACGTCTTAGAAGAGACTGGGGATTGTCAACATCAGGTATTAATTATAAAGAACCACTACCAGAGACCAGTGGCATGGAAAAGACAAGGAATAGCAAGAGACCCTTCCCACCAAAGCCAAGTTGGCTAGAGCCAAGACAGGGTTTTTTGTACAAGTACTAGGAAGGGGGCTGAGGTGGTTGGGCAGGTGAAGACACCTGGCTGATGATCAGGTCCCACATGATGGAAGGAGAGAACCAACTCTTGAAGGTTGTCCTCTGACTTCCACATTTGTGTCATGGCTTTAGTATGTGAGTATACACGTAAACACAACACACACACACACACACACACACACACACACACACACGCTCACTCACTAAATATATGTAATTTAAATTTTAATTTGGAACTGGAAAGGATCATAATCACCAATATTCTAAAAGTATTGAGGAATGCTCAGAGGATCAATAAATGCTTTGCTTTTGTGTGGTTTTATTTGTTTGCTTGTTTGTTTGTTTTACCAGAGTTAGAAAGAGCTTTGTTAGGAAGAAGCCAGGCCTGGGGAGAAAGGGAGATGGCGGGAGCAGGGAGAGGGAGAGAGAGAGAGGAAAGACGGAAAAGCTTGTGTTGTTTTAAATGAGAACCGCCCCTTACAGGCTTGGGTTTTCAACACTTAATGGCACTGTTTGCGGGGGGGGGGGGGGGGGGGGGGGGGGGGTGGTGTCTCAGTTACTTTTCTCCTGCTGTGAGGAGACACATGACCAAGGCAACGTCTAGAAGAAGGAGTTTCTTGGGCTTACAGTTTCAGAGGATAAGTCCATAGCCACCGTGGCAGGAAATATGGAAGTAGGCATGGCGCTGGAGCAGTAGCTGGGAGCCTACATGTTGAGACACCAACCATGAGGCAGAGTGAGAGCTAACGAGGAATGACATAGGCTTTTGAAACCCCCCGAGTCCACCCTTAGTAACACACCTTCTCCTACAAGACCACACCTTCTAATCCTTCCCAAACAGTTCCACCAACTGGGGACCAAGCATTCAAATATATGAGCCTATGGAGGCTGTTCTCATTCACTCCACCACAGGGATGTCATGGAACCCTTAGGAGGTGGAGCCTTGCCAGAGGAAGTGCGACACGGGTGCCAGGCTTTGAGATGCCACTTCCACTTTCCACTCTGATTTGTATTTGGAGTTGAAGATGTGATCTCTGTCCCGCTCAGGTCACCTGCTGCCATAGACTCCCCCTCTGGAACCATAAACCAAACTAAACCCTTCCATACATCTCTTTTGATGGTGGCATTTTATCACAGCAATAAAAAGTAACTGATAGAGCCTTCAACACGTTAGAAATTATGAATCTGTTATGGAGGGCTTAAAAAAAATCTATTTTTAATTGGTCTGTAGCTCTGAAGTGCTGGGAACACAGTGTTTATGGACAAAGGCCTGAAATAAAAACATTTCAACAAGCTGAACTCAGGTCTTATGGAGAGCCAAAGTTAGGTTAGACCTGACTAGCCAGGAAGGTAAGTGGTAAAGATCACATACTGTACTGGGGCTCTGTTTGTATTTACATCTGGCTCAAAGTTGTATTATTCTTCTTATACAGGGTAGTACTTAGTGGATCCATGGTGGCAGCTCCCTGAACCACTGGCACAGCTCTTGGGAAGGAAACAACAGCCAACGGATCATCCATTCTAAACCTTCAACAGCACCCAGCTATCTGGAATGCTTTGCCTGAGCTGCACCGTTAATACCCGAGTTTCATGAGGGAAACTTGGTGTGCTATTTATCCACAGACTTGAAAAGTCAGTCATCAAAATTATCATTGAGCCAACATTGATTTCTTTTGTACTCTCATTGTATCAATGCTTTTAGGGATGTGACTCTAAGAATTCCTTTTCAAGGATTTTTGTTACTTATAAAAATAATATTTTTTTAAGTGCCAGCAAACAGGTAAGTCAGGAGTTAATTGATTTAATACTCCCCTCTACATTAGGCCCCTCCCATTACTACCAGTATATGTGTTTCTAACATGTGTGTAATATATTTGCATGTACAAATGTGCATAAATATGTATTTATGTTTTATCTTTTTATATAAGTGTTATTTATACTATACATAGTTTGGAAAGCTGGAAAGGGGGAGGCAATGTAAATCAGGAATAACAGGAGTGGAAATGGAGGAAGAGGGTTTGACATTGGTATATTAGCAAATATATCTTTGAGATAGTTCCGTGTGTGTGTGTGTGTGTGTGTGTGTGTGTGTGTGTGTGTGTGTGTGTGGAGAGAGAGAGAGAGAGAGAGATTAGCTTTCTTTCCTATAGAAATTTTTCCTTATTTTCTTTACCTTTTAACTTTGAAACAGGGTCTCACAACATTGCATAGACTAACCTTAAACTCACTTTGTAGCCCAGACTGATCCTACATTTGTGATCCTCCCGCATCAGCTTTTCAAGAAGCTGGGATTACAGACCTGCGACAGCAGGCCCAAATGAATTTCTTTTTATTTAAACTTTTAATTTTGAAATAATTGGAGATGATGTGAAAGTACAAAAAACGTAGGCGGGACAAGGGTCTGGTACACCCTTCACTCACATGGTGCTTCACTATTACACCAGAACCAGGAAACTGGGAAACAGACACTAAACCAATAGAGAATGATTCGAGGTTGACCGGTTCCACATCTACTGGTTTGTAGACAGTGCCATGCATTCACCCTGTGGCTAGCTCTGTGTGAGCTGACTTCACGAGCTGTGTGCTAGCAGGATGAGGCAAGCTATGAATCTTCATGTAGAAGTTTGTCCTGGAAAGAGTGAGATAATCCAAAGAAAATGTATTTCTGTTGTCCTCAGCTACAAGGTGTCCTTGGAAACCTAATAAAAATGCACAGATCCTACAGTGGTAAGATTTATAGAAGCAGCTGAGATACCAGGTAGCTAGACATTCATACTCAGTCTCAAATTCCATCCAGGAATAAGGATGGAAGTGATTCTCTCCTTAACTCCTGGCATCTTAATGAGTTGAAGAATCAGGAAACACCCACCTCTTGGTACTTATTCTGGATGCAAGGGCAAGGTTCAACCAAGGCTACATTTGTTTTACTTTATATTACTTTTTATGATAATATTATTGTATTACATGTTTAAATTCCACTGAAGTTAGGTCAGCCAGTGAAAGAAACCAGGATATTAAATATCCAGTTCATTTACATTTTAAGGGACATTTCAGTGACTGACTATTGCTGTTGCCTTCAGCATGCAACATCCACCCCACAGGCATGTGTTGAACACTTGGTCCCCAGGGGGCGGGACTCTTTTGAAGGGATTTAGAAACCAGGAAGTTGGACCTGGGTGGAGGAAGTAGGTCACTGGGGGCAAGTGTTTGATGGTATCTTATAGTAACCCCTTTCTGTTTTTCTCTGCTGTCTGTCCACCATGAGATGGACAACCTGTCCTCCTCCATATGCTTCTGCTGCCATGATCTTCTCTGCCCCACTGTAGGCCTAGAACCAGTGGCCTAGGAACTAAACTCTTGGAAACCATGAGCAAAATAACTCTATTCTCTTTTATGTTTGTATTTGTCTCGGCAGTAAGAAAACTGATTTTAAGGGACTTCGCAATGATTATCTCTGTCGATGGCCACACACCTGCATTCATGTGGGAAGGCAGCAGAGTTAGGCTTGGGGGTTATTCATTAAAACTATATATATATATATATATATATGATGTGTGTGTGTGTGTGTGTGTGTGTGTGTATAACTTGATGTTGACAGGGAAATAGGGAACTAGGGGGAGTTGGACGTGGGTAATGGAAATGATCAATAGCCATTGTATAAATGTATGAAGCTTTCAAAGAATAAAAATTATATTAAGAAAGGAAGAAATGAGACGTCCTCCAGAAGCATGTATTGAATATTTGGCCCCTGGCTGGTGGCACCATTTTGGGAGACTTTAGAAGCTGGAAGAAAATACATCCTATAAGCACACAAGCTGTCCATCTTCTTTGGAGCTAGTCTTCCAACGCTAACACACACCCTGTAGCTTTCTTGGAAGACTCTCTAAAACCAGTTCTTGTGTAGTGATGAAAAATGGAGACTTTGTCATAAAATATACCCTTCAGGGGTTGGAGAGATGCTTCAGTCAGTAAAGTGCTTGATGTGCAAGCGTAAGAGGATCTGAGTAAAATAAGGTGGATGCGGTGGTGCACCCTAGTTAATCCTGTACAAGGGAGACAGAGACAAGTAGATCCAAGGGCTGCTGGTCTGCCAGCCTGGCCTGGTTGGTGAGTTCCAGGCAAGTAAAGGATTCTGTCTGAATAAATGAATGAATGAATGAATGAATGAATGAATGAATGAGGTGGGTGGCACCTCCAAAGTTGACATGTGGACTCCATATACATGTGCATGTGCACTTCCATTACATACATGTATACACACACACACACACACACACACACACACACACACACCAACAACAACCTGAGTCAAGCTCTCACTATCTCTCTCTTTTTTTGTTTGTTTGTTCGTTTTTTTGACACAGGGCTTCTCTGTGTAGCTTTGCACCTTTCCTGGAACTCACTCGGTAACCTCGAACTCACAGAGATCCACCTGCCTCTGCCTCCCAAGTGCTGGGATTAAAGGCGTGCGCCACCACCGCCCGGCTCTCACTATATCTCTTATAGTACTGTAACTTTGAGCAAGTTATTCAATCTTTCTGAGCCTCAGTTTCCTTTCCTGTAAGAATGGACAATGATGGCCCTTGCTTACTTTGAGAATCAAATGTGCTTAACACACTATCCCATGGAGGGTAAGCATTCAATTAATACTAGTCAGTTCGAAGTGATAATGTTTGCTGCCACAAGTTTTCAGACAGTAGATTACCAGTTGGAAACATTCTGGACCAAGGCTTTCAAACAGTGACCTACATACAGGTCAAACTGAGCTCAGCCCCAGTGCTTTCAGACGTAGGCAGGCCTTCCTGGGTGTAAGCCTGACCCCGATCTTTGCTCAACGGTGACCCTTGCCCTCCTTCTTGCTGCTCTGTACATTTGCATTACCTGTACAGCCTGCTCAGACATTTGAGTTTTTGTGATCTACGTGTTTGATGTTGCATCCTCAAAAGTTAAGAGAGAGGGGTGGGGGGGAAGAAGGCAATAAAGAAAGACTGGGCAACCTTCAGAGACTGTGATGCAGAGGACAACCAGGAGAGAGAGGTAAAAATCTACCGCACTGACCTGTGCCCAGACTTCACATCTCTTATCCCTCTGATTAATCACTTACCCATGGACTGTCTGGGATTATCAGGTTTCCTTGGATTATCATGTTTGCTTGCTTGATCTTTCTAGGAAACCTACAATCTTCTTGAGCACAGAGATCGCGTTATGTAATTTTTTTTAAAAAACGATTTCGCAGGACACCTGGCTCCCCTCCTTTCCATACTAACACTTCAGCAATGACACAAGACACATGCCAACGTGGACTCACCAGTTCTAACAAAGGCACAGCTCGGATATGGGCTTGCTGTGGTGGTGGAGGTGCTTGTCTCACTCGGTAGCCCTGGTTGGCCTGTAATTGGCCTGTAATTGGAGACCAGGCTGGCCTTGAACTCATGGAGATCTGCCTACCTCTGCCTCCTCAGTGCTGGAGTTACAGGTGTGCATAGCCATGCCGGGCTGACTGGGATGCTGGTCTTGTGGAAGGCTGTGCATGTGAAGGGAGGAGAAGAGTGTACCCTCCTCTCAACTTGCCTGTGAACCTAAAGAATGCTTTTAAAACCCTCCGATTCATTTTTTGGGATGTTGCAGAGCAGCTACAGAGTGCTCCGCCCTTCCTTCCTAGCTATCCTGTCCTCTAAGTGCCTCTTAGATCTTTATAATATTAGCTATTATTAGACCTGTTATTATACATATACATTTACAAATGTATAGTATTACACGTTAGACCTATTAATTAGATGAGGACACTGAAAGATTATGAAACTTTCCTGAGACAACACAATGGTCAAGGGCAAAGCTGATGTTGAAACCTTAGTCTGTCTGAGTCCATACATGGTGCTTCTTGCCATCTGGGATACTTAATCACAAATGAACAAATCAGCAAACATTTCTTTTCTTCTGATTAAACAAATCATTTTATTAGTTGGTGTGTATGGGTGTTTTGCCTGCAGGTATGTCTGTGCACCACGAGTGTGCCTGGTGCCTAGGGAGGCCAGAAGTCACTGTCACTGGGTTACAGACAGTTTTGAGCCACCATTTGGGTGCTGGGAATCAAACCCGAGTCCTCTTAACCACTGTTCCTTCTCTTAACTATCTAGATGCTGAATAAGAGGATATAAGTGAAGTCTTCATGTTTCCTTTTGATTTCTAGAACACCTGATAATATTTTCCTATTTCCCATCCTGGATGTTGGTATTTGAGATTTATTCAGTGAGCCGACAAGCTTTGCTAAGCATGCATGGTAAGGCCTGGTGAACGATGCAGTGTTACAGATTGTGCCGTCATAGAACAATATAATGGGATTTCCCTGGCCATTTGGATGAGCGCTGTGGAGATGAATTGTAAACCACTTTTCCCAATTCAGTCAGCATTTCTCTAATCCCTGCAGAGAGCGCTGTATTGTGCTGGGCAGACCACAGCTATTCATTCGCTCAACACTCATCCATACCCTATGAAATAAGTTCTACTATCATACTTACAGTGTCTATTATACTCTATCATACTTGCTCAGCCACAAAGTTGGTGAGTTGTTTGGCCCATTCTACACTGCTAACAAGCATTGAAACTAAAATTCAATCTCAAATCTACAAGACTAAAATCAGTAGACCGTTCTTCCAGTTCACCAAGCTATTGATTGCAAGCTAAGTTTCTTCAGAAAAGACCAGCAGAAATGGCACACAGACAAGGGCAGAGTCCTGTCTCTTTAAGGGCCTTGTCATCTTGTTTAAAGATGTCTTTATATTCACCGTATTTCCTTATATTTCATTAAAGTTTCTTGCAAACCCAGTCTTCCAGCTTTAAAAGCATTTTTCCCCCTGATTTCTTGTTACAACAAAGAAGAGAGTCTTGTCAGGTAGCTTTGCCTTTTCCGTGATGAAGGTTCTAGATTAAAGCCAAAGTGTGCTGAATAGCATTTCCAGCCTGGGGTAAGCAGAGAAACAAATCAAGCAGCTGTGAAACATTTTCAGGGGCCTATGCAGGCAGGGCCTTGGGACTGGCCTTCAGGGGAGAGTTCTAGAACCTGGCATAGATATTCTCCATGATTTCTTGGTAGGGCCCAGGACTATTTATCAGAGGAGACAGAAAGGGTCTGTTATCAATGGTGAGAGGTATTTTGGCAGCATGGAACCAAGATGTCAAGTGTAAGCCTGCCTTTGCCCCATCGTTCATTCCCAGGAATCTGATCTAAAGGTAGATTTAGAAGTGTGTATAGAAATGTACACATCTATCATACGGGGATGGGGGGGGGTGGTGGGAGCAAACCACTTAATAGTTGGACAATGGAAAACTATGTCAATCAATTATGATATGCCCATAAAATGAGATGGTTCCATAACAACTTCATGTTGTGCAAAAATATTTAATGACAAAAGAAAACGCTCTCCATTTTAAAAAATATTTTTGATTAAAAATTTTACTACAGCCGGGAGGTGTGGCACACACCTTTTAATCCCAGCACTTGGGAGGCAGAGCCAGGAGGATCTCTGTGAGACTGAGGCCAGCCTGGGCTACCAAGCGAGTTCCAGGAAAGGCACAAAGCTACACAGAGAAACCCTGTCTTGAAAAACAACAACAAAAAATAATAATAATTTTTTTTTTTACTACAGTTCTATTTACTTATTTACTCTGTGTGTGTGAATGTGTGTGCGTGGTGTGCATGTCTGTGTGTGAATGTGGGTGGGAGTGGGTGTGGGGATGGTGTGTCTATGCCTGCCACACTGAGCATGGAGAGGTCAGAGAACAATTTACAGGACTCAGTTCTCTCCTTCCAGCGTGTGGGTTCCCGGGACTGGACTTGCTGTTAACAAAGCCACTCCTGTGACGGCCCAGCATCCCACTAATCTATGAACTCATGAAAGGATGGGTCCGCTCACCTCTGAAGTTCTGAGCCCTCCGACATCACAGGCATATATCACCCTGGAGATTATGTTTACAGCACATGAATTTGAAGGGCCTGTTCTCGTCTGCTAAGGCCCAAATACAGCCCATTCTTTGAATTCAGTTACCAGTTCTCTCAAATTCCTTTTTTCCAGATTCTGCATCCCTCAACTTTTCATTGTGCTTGCAGTATTTTGAGGAATCAGCATATTTTTTGTCTATAATGACAGAGTGTCTTGCTTCTTAGATTTTGCTTATGCCTTCCCATGATTCTTTGAACAAATTGTTTTGTATTTCCTGTCTCCTTGACTTGATATTTACTTTGGACAAAACTACTTTGTGTGTTGTTAAGCATCAAGTTTGTGTGCCCCTGAGTGCCAATGTGGAAGTCCTGACCTTTTCTACCTCAGAATGTGACTGTGTTTGGGAGAAAAGGCCCCAAAAGAGGTCATTCAGTTAAAATGGGGACACTAGTGGGAGAGCCTGATCCAACATGACTTTGTCCCTATAAAAAGAGATTAGGATACAGGTCCAGAGTGAAGACCATGTGAAGTAATCGACTGTCCTTTTAAGCCGGTGGGGGGGGGTGTGGGGTGCGTGGAGTCCGAGAAGAAACCCTCTGTTATCTCGACTTTTGGTTTGAAGCCTCCAAATTGAAACAAAATGCATGCCTATTGTTTAAGCTGCTCAGAGCATGGAATTCTGTATCCATGGCTTTAATAAAGCATTTAACCCATTCTTGTGTATTGAATTCTGTGGTAGCAAAAGAGTTGTTACACACAGTATTTTTAAAACAACACTATTTATTACCAATGGCTACCTTTTGGCCCATATTATATGCTGGGCACTATTAAACACATTACATTTATTGTATTGTTGTACCCTCAGACCAGCCCTTCAGAGTAGATATTATTGCTGCTCTTCGAGACAGTGAGACTAATTCAGAGAGATCGGTGCTAATCACAGGATACACAGCTTGGGAGGGGTGGAGCTGAGATTCACAGTGGCTTTTGTGTCATGCACAGGATCATGCAGAGGCTGGGTGACAGCATCTCCAAATGGCAATCAACCAGAATGGCCAAGCCCAGAAGCTTCCAGATAAGGAGAGAGTGCTCTCCCAGTGAAGACTGAGGAGCCGTTTTTCTAGGTACTGCCACCCTGAGGTCCTGAGCCTGGTTCGCAGCGTTCATTCTACATACGACCTCAAGCAGCTAACTGGTGGTCACCGCAGGGTTTCCTGGGTCTTCAAAAAACTATCATGACATTAGCTTTTTCCTCTAAGATAACTGGATGCTCTGTGTTTCCATTCACAGTTGTCTCATTGATTTTCATTTACCTTGGATCAATGAATGAAGATGTAGTGAATTCCCGGTTAACATAGGGCTGGGGCTGCAAGAATGGGCTTCGGAATAACATCACCCTGGATTATAGCCCCTGTCTCGTCTCTTTCACCAGGCAACTTTAGTGAGGATCTTCTTCCCCAGGGGGTCTTGGTTCCCTTGTCTTTAAGTGTGGTAGTGTGTGCGGTGTGCACATATGCAGGCAGGGACCTGTGAAATCCAGAAAGGGCACCAGATGCCCAGGGGCTGCCGTTTTAAGAGTCTGTAAACCATCACACATGGGTGCTGGGAACGAACTCAGGTCCTCTACAAAAGCAGTTCTCACTCTCAGCTACTGAGTCCTCTTTCCAGCCCCCGTCCTTGTCTTTAAAAAGGAGCTAATTGCAGTACTCACGTCCAGGCGGCTGTGATGACTAAATAAAAGAATGCGTATAAACTATTCTGCATGGTCCTAGATTTATTGAGGCAGCTTCAAAGGGTCAACTCTAACAGAAGATAAAAGGATGGTAGGGAGAAGAAATGGATGGTGGTATGCCCCATGAACTCAGAGAACGGTGTCCACGGTGGAAAAACAGGTCAAGTGACTCCAAGTGACTTTGTAACAGGCAGCATTTGACTAGAAAGTTCCAGAGACTCGTGTCTTCCTTGCACTGGCCCCAGATCACATTTACTGGTTTTTCCAATGACGTCTTAAACAACCTTATCATTTGATCAGCTCCGGACAAATGCATTGACTTTGAAAGTTAGAGTCTGGGTGTAGTTACTAATGAACCTACGAAACAGCCTAGAGCAAGTTTCCCCCTGAAACTTGTAGATTCGAGCTTTGATCAGCAAGCATGTTAAACTTTACCCTATTATGTCCATCTCTGCTGTGCTTAACTACATCACCTCCTCACTGGCAAAAGTGCAGTGTATTTGGGACCGGCTAACTGTGTTAATGTCACCATTATAATAACACCCTGTAGGCTTCAGGAGCAAGAGTCTAGCATCCCCAGGCCACATCAGCACCATCAGCTTCTTGACTTTTTCTTGACTTCCTGCTTGTTGGACCAATCAAACTTGATCCATACTATCGCGGTTTTCGCTTCTGCCTTCTTGATGATTGGCAAAGGAAGCATGGTGCCGGCCTGATGATCACATGTGCCTGTCACAGGGATACTAGTCAAGCAAGGGTCTGGGGCAGCTCCACATTGCCTTCCTATGGGTATCAGCGTGACCTGCCGGGATTCTGAGCCTTTACTCTGCTCTGTGGGGTAGGATGAAGGCTGTCGCAGCTTCCGTTCTTTCTTCTCTGCTTTTTTGTTTTATTTATTAGTACTTTTGTTTTATTTATTAGTATATATTAATTATACATGATATATTCCATTATGACATTTTCACATATGTATATAATGCTGTTTTTGTTTTTGTTTTTGTTTTTCCTGCTTTTCACCCAGAAGAACTTGAAACTGTACGTTTGGAATAAACCAATTCCAGAAAAGAGAATTATGTTCTTTGATCTGATCCCCTCAAATGCCACCAAAGTTAAGCATCCCTCCTCAGCTTTGGGATTCATAGCTTGGGGTTTGTAAGTCAGATTTAGGAAGGCTTGCTTCCATGGGTCATTTTTTTTTCCTCTATTTTTTTTAACCTACCCAGAGAAAGTAATTCATTTATTTTAGGGTTGGTATGTTTGAGAATTGTCTTCCAAGTAAAACGTCAAGGAAAGAGTAGCATTCATAAAATAAATAAATAAATAATATTTTAGTCTATGAAAATAATTGGCAAGAAATTTATATTAGGTTACAAGTTTTATTTCACCAAATATGCTCTGCCCAGCTTTTTAAAAATGAAGTAATGAACTCAACATTGAGGATCTGACATTTGATTCACATCCATCCATAGCAGTATGTCATATGTACCAGACTTATGTCCAAAATCCCCAAGCACATGGCATTGATTTCCCTGGAAAATAAAATAAATCCCTTTCTCTTCCATTTAAAAAGTAATGTGTAACTCAGCCAGCTCAGAGAGTCCTAGAATAGAGAAACAAAAAAGCATGTAGGTCCCAACTATTAGCTCTCACATGGAAAGTTAGCTTAAAAAACAAATAACAAACGAACAGAGGACTTCTGGAAACGTGGAAAACACTTGGACTGTGGTTCACATTTTCACTTTTACTTAGTCCATCTTGGCTTTTGTCTCTGGTCTCAGTTTGTAATTAAGACCTCGTATTTTTGGGGATGTAGCTTTTTTTCTATGTTGTAAATATGGTGCTGTTTCTTTTCCCTCTATAATTCATGTTGAGACCCTGTCCCCACTGGACAGGGAGTGGGAGGTACAGCTTTAGAAAATCATAAATAGGATTATGTGTCGGTACGAAATGGCTTAACTGAAGCCTTTGTTCACCTTTTTTTTGCTCTTCTACCTACAGCCATGTGAGAAGTATTCTTCTACAGGACAAAGCATTCAGGGGACATCTCGGAAACAGAGATCAGAGCATCACCAGATGATGGAAACACCAACACCTTAATCTCTCCTTGTTGGCCTCCTCCAGAACTGTAAGAAACAAATTTCTATTCTGCATAAATTCCCCAGCCTCAGGTATTCTGGTACATTCCCCCTGAACAAACTATGACCGTGTTTAATTCTACTCATAGACCAAAGTCTTCCTGCCATCCCCCCCTAGTCTCTGGTGGTATTTCAAAGTTCCTCAAAGGAAAAGGTACCCAACAGGCTCCACACACTAGTACGTGCCAGAGAGGGCTGCTGGCACTTATAAACACTGCTCAGTAAAGCCTTCATCCCTAAAGAAGATGTATTCTTACTACATATGAAAATATCAAGTCTCTAGGCTGAAGAGATGGTTCAGCAGTTAAGAGAGTACATACTGCTCTTGCAAAGGACCTGGGTTCGGTCCCCAGCACCCACATCAGCCTGCTCACTAATACCTGTAACTCTAGATACAGGGAATCTGGCACCCTCTTTTGGACTCATGGACACCTGAACTCATAGGTACATACCCACACACAGACAAACACATATACACATAATTAAAAATAATAAAGACAAATATGTTAAAATATCAGATCATGAGGCTGGAGAAATGGCTCAGAGATTCACAGGCACTGGCTGCTCTTGCAGAGGACCTGGGTTTGGTTCTTAACACCCAATAGGTAGCTCATAACCACCTGTAACTCCAGTTCTAGGAGATATGATGCCTACTTCTGGCCTCTGTGGGCACCAAGTCCACACATGATGCACATACATGCATGCAGTCAAAACACTCATACATATAAAATAAAAATAAAATAATCTTTAAAAGAAAATCAAGTCTCAGAAAAATCAAATGATACCTTGCCCAAGATAATGTAACCAGCTAAGATAATAAGAC
The DNA here is from genome assembly GCF_903995425.1 of Onychomys torridus. NCBI lineage: Eukaryota > Metazoa > Chordata > Mammalia > Rodentia > Cricetidae > Onychomys > Onychomys torridus. The sequence goes on along the minus strand of NC_050451.1, from coordinate 64,588,977 downwards.
ATGGATTTGGCCCCAGGATTCTAATTCCAAAACTCCTGCTGATTTGAGAAAGAAATGCTACAATAATCTACATGCCTCCATTTCAGAGTCTCTCAGAGCATCAAACAGACACAAGGAAGCTCTTTGTCTAGAATTCAAGTAAATACGTAGCTCCCTAGGAGTTGGTCTCTTCCACACAGGTCCCAAAGCAAGTTCAAACCCTTCCAGGGAACAGCTCTGAGCTAATTTTAGAGAAGCTGGATAAGGGTTAGGTTAGATAACTGCCTAGAAATGGTGTTAGCAAATAAAAGTACTGGTTAAGGAATTTTTGTTTCTTACATGTCATAAGCAATATCATCCTCAAATTTCTTTCTTAGTTAATGTACAAACATCAAAAATCATACATATTCATGGGGAAATTGTATGACATTGCAGTACATGTATACTGTGGTGTTTTGAATGAAAATGTCCCCCAAATCCCCATAGGCACATAAGGAGTGGCCCCCTATTAGGAGGTGTGGCCTTGTTAAAAGAAGTGTGTCACTGGGGTGGTCTTTGAGGCTTCAGAAGCTCAAGTGAGGCTCAGAGGCTCACTCTCTCTTCCTGCTTCCTGCTGGTCCAGATGTAGAACTCTCAGCTCCCTCTCCAGCATCACGTCTACCTGAATGCCACCATGCTTCCTGCCATGATGATAATGGACTAAACCTCTGATCCTGTAAGCCAGCCCCAATTAAATGTTTTCTTTTATAAGAGTTGCCATGGTCACAGGGTCTCTTCACAGCAATAAAAACCCTATATAAGACATATACATGGTGAAATGTTCAAATCATGGTAATATATTTATCTCTTCAAACATTTATTGTCTCCTTTTGGAGAAAGCGTAAGTGAGATGACAGCTAGGATTCTCCAGACACACTGATGCAAATAGGTATTCACATACCAAACTGCTTTCACAAGCTCTAAACAAGTCAGGTGTGAATGGAAGTTCCAGGCCTGGGGGTGGAGGGGTGGGCCAAATGTGTGCTAAAGATTCTCCAAGGTTGACTGACTAACTAGAACTTTGTAAGTGTGGAGAGTTGGAATGTTGCACATCCAGAGCCAAATTACCTTTAATAGCCACTCATGGCCCATTTACCAGTCTGACCCAAGCCTCCCGTGACGATCACGTGCATCCTTCTGGTATGTATTAACAGATCAACACAAAAGCTGAGAGTGTGATCAGATCATGCCTGAAACCTGCGGGAACTGTCTCCCCGCCTCCCTGTCACCCACCTCCCATGTGTGCCCACCAACGATTTTGAAAACGCCTTGATTTTATTTTGCTCCCTAGTTACAAAACTTCGAGAAACTTCGACTACAGTGGAACATGGTGTTTGGGGCAACCTGAGTCTGAGTTCCTCGTCTCTGGTCACTCATATTTAGCTCCAGAATAAACTATCTCTTATTCCCCTGAGGTGAGGGCTGTGCTTGCTGTCAACGGGGGCTTGAGATCTTAGTACCCAGCTTTAGTAGCAGCAGAACTTGCTGATTACCCCTCCCCCAACTGTCAACAATGAAAGGTGGAGGGAGACCTCCCAGCTGGCCAAGGAAGAGGGAAGGCCAAGCCTGAGCTCTTAAACCCAACACCAGGCGCCCATGATGAGTCCCAGTGCCTCACAGGTCCCTGCTCACTAGTTCCTAGCCATGGATGAAGCCAGATTTCTCTATGCGCATCATCCTCACCTCTGAGGCGTGGGAAATCAATGCTGTATATCCCATTCCAGAAGAAAAACAAACCAAACTTAAATAAGACAATGTGTTACCAAAAGTCTAAGAGACTTGGCTACGGACATAAAATAAATTATTGAACAGTAGCCTGGCTCCAGAAAACAAATTTCCCGTTCCTGGTTTCTGAAACATCCTTTTTGACAGTCTTTCTAAACCTTTTTATGAACACAGATTGTAACAGAGGCGCTTTTTGCTTGAGGACACAAATTTCCGTAAGTTTTAATTACTCAAACAATAAACAATGACTCTACTACTTTGCCCCTAGAATGGTATTGTTAAGTTTCAGACACTTTGGAATTGGAAATGTCAGTTTAGGGACTGAATTTCCCTTTACATGTGCTGTTATTTGCCACTCCAACCCCCATGAATTCCCTCTTAATTTTTATGATTCTGTTTATACAGTTTCACCCAGTGAGGACTTCTGGCTATAGGGCATTGAGTTGAGGACTCAGAGCCACCCAGGTAATTGACAGGCAGACAACTGTACCCAGAGGGCCACAGACAGCCCCTTCTCCTGGGGCAGTAGCCGGAAACCATTTTCCCAAGGCCCCATGTCTCATTCCGTAGTATTGAAATGGTCAGATTGTTATAAGCAAAGAAGAGTTAAACAAAATTAAACCCAAGTATAGATGCTTCCAAGGAAGCAGAGTGCTGGAAATGGATCTCTCATTGCTAATGTCTTAGCCCCAACGTTATCTCTGGTAAAAGAGAGAAAGCTGGAATCTCACATCTTCTCTCCCTCCCGCCCTAGCTTCCAGCAGAAAGAGCCTAGTCTGGATTCTCGTACTGTCCTCCGGGAGATCCTCCTGGATAAACCCTTGATAGGTCCCCCATGCCAAGTGACAAACACGTTTAATGAGATGGTCTGATGCAGGGTTGTGTTAGGGACCTCCAGAGAAACAGGACCAGCAAGAGACAGTGACAGAGATTCCTTATGAGCAAGTGGTTTGGATGATGTCAGAGCCTGTCAAGTCCCAAGCTCTCAGAATGAGTCAGTGAGCTGGAGAGCTAGGTCTCACTCCAGGCTAAGTATGAAGGCCATGATTAAACACACAAGAAGGTCAGCTTTCTTGTTCAGTTGGCCTTCAACACTTTCATATGGCCCCCTTGTGTAAATTGTGAAGAACTGAATGTGTATATCCTTCAAATGAGTGTCTTGAAATGGTAGAACCTGGGATTACAGTATTCAGAGGTAGAGCTTTGAGGGGCAGTCGGGCCATGTAGACAGAGATCTCACAAGCATGAGTGGTGTCCTTGGGACAGTAGTCAGAGAGACCTGCCTCTTCTTTACGCCGTGAGAGGATAGGGGAACCTGCAGGTCCACGGCCCGGAAGTCAGTCATGCTGGCTCCTGCTCTCGGACTTCAGCTTCCAGAATTGTGCATAATAAACTTCTGCTTCTGAGACACCCAGCCTGCAGTGTTGTTACAGCAGCAGAAACAGACACAAACTGCAACCCGCTGGACTCGGGTTACAGGTTCTGTTCTCAGCTCTTCCTGGAAACACCATGAAGAATGCTTGTCAAAATAGCAAGGCCCTCAACAGAACTCAGGGCAAGCGAACCTGAACCTTCTCAGGAGACAACCCAAGGGCCAGGGACTCCATCTGTGCCCACCATTATAAGGGGGACTCGTGGGGTTTTAGAAGGCACTTTTTTTCTTTTCCTCTATCATTCCGGATTCCCAGTTACCAGCAACAGAAACTAAGTTGAGTTAAATTTTGCAGATAGGCATCTCTTGGCGGGATATCAATTTACTGATAATAATGATAGAAAGACTAGAAACCTGACTTAAACATAACAGAGATCCAGGGCCAACTTCTCAACACTACTCCCAACACACACAGTTCCCACCACTAAAGCCACACAGCGGCCATTGCCAAACCCCTGCCACAGCTCTAAAAGGAAAGCTCACTCTTTCTCTGTCTTTGCATCACACATTCAAGAGGGGGGTGTGTCCCTGGTGCACGGTCTGACTACCCTGGGCAGAACATGTACTTTCATTCTGATGCCAGAGGAAGGGAGAGGAAAATGTCTTTCCTTTCTGTTTCTTTTATTAGAGTTAGGGCTCCACCCCCAGCCCCCCATTTACACATCTTTCTGTGAGAGAAGATCTGCTACTCATGGGGTTGATTGGTCAGGCCTAGAATAAAGTCAGCTCAAGGCAAACAAGCCAATTGGAAAGCTTGGCATGGGGAATTATAACCAGGAACAGGAAGCGATGTCTGAGAAAGGGCAGTCCTCTTGCTTTCAGAAGGGCTTAGTGTTTGAGTACCAAGCAGAAATTTTGGAAAGAGTCCCTTAATCAATTAGCCTCCTGAGAAAGACTTAGCAACATCGGTTAAGTACCTAGTGTGATTCAGAGGCACAAAAGAATTGTCCTTGCAAAACAAATAGGCCTTCAGCCTCTGCGCCTTCTATTTGCATACTGTTTTCACTTAGCAGGAAGAAAAAGTAGAAAACTCAGAAGCCGGCCCCTTGCTCAGTCTGAAGTTTGGTTCCCACACTTGCTGGTGTTGGGGGGTTCCTAGGGCTAAACCCAGAGTCCTGTGCACGGTAGGCAAGTGCTGAGCTGTGTCTCCAGCCTTTATTGGAAAAGATTCTTCACCTGTATAGAAACACGATCCCTCTTTAAAACTACAGTCCCTTCCCTGAAATGTGCATGTCTTCTGATAACTGATAAAATTTCAGCAAGTTCAGTTAAAGGACCTAACTGGCTTTCTCATGTGATCCCTGAGTCTGTCAGCCTCTTCTCTAAGAAGAGCTTTGCTGGCCTTTCATAAGAACAGCTGGAGCAGCTGAAAGGAAACAGTGTCATGTAGAAGGTAGACCTTCCTCGGAAAGCTCAGGAGAGAACCTCGTCCTTAGGGAACTGTAGCACAAATCTTAAATGGTCTTATTAATGAAAACAAACCCGGAGCCAGTTATTGGGGTGAATGCTGAACGATCAGAGAAACAGAACAAGCCACAGCCACCTCGCCTGGCCAATTCCTCAGCTGATCCTGTTTTCTCAGATTTCTCTGAGTCCTCATCCAAATGGATCCCAGCTGAACTGCTGCTCAAAAGTCTAAAAGCTTAACTGTCTCTAGTTCCTGGTTTCATGCCTTATATACCTTTCTGCTTTTTGTCATTACTTCCTGGGATTAAAGGCGTGAGTCACCATGCCTGGCTATTTCCAGTGTGGCCTTGAACTCACAGAGATCCATGCCTCCAGAAAGCTAGGATTAAAGATGTGAGTGCCACCAATTTCTAGCCTCTGTATCTAGTAGCTGTTCTGTTCTCTGACCCCAGATAAGTTTATTAGGGTGCACAATATTTTGGGGAACACAATATCACCACAGGGCAGCAACACCGGCCCGTCTGGGGACGTATCTATCTCTTTCCTCTTCCTTTGAGAAACTTAGCACAAGAGCTCAGTTTCAGTTTGATAACACAGAACTTCAGTTCAAGGACCTGTGTTTTGGCCTGTTGGGACCTCAGTCCAAACCAATTACTTCCTATAAAATTTATTTAGCTTTGACCCAGACACTGACAACTTTGTACATTACTTGAAAAATGATACAAACTCTCAGAAACTCAAAGGGATCTAATGAAATGAAATATCATAATTTGGGGCCAGCAAGAGGGTAAAAAAAAAACAAAAACAAACAAAAAACCTAACTTCACAACCTTGAGGACCTGAGTTGGATTCCTGGAACCCATTAGGAGGAGGAGGAGGAGGAGGAGGAGGAGGAGGAGGAGAAGGAGGAGGAGGAGGAGGGAGATGACCATATTTGGTTACAAGCATCTGTAATCTAGCACCCCTGTGGAGAGACAGGAAGTGAAGACCAGAGAATCCGGTCTGGAAGTATGTGGGTCAGCCAGCCTAGAAGACGTGACGCAAACATCAAGTTGGAAGGCATGAGCCAACCGCCTCAAGTTGTCCTCTGACCTCCACGTGCACACCATGGCATGTGTGTGCCTGTGTTTACACACACAGTACCTGCATGCACTTCAAGATCTAAGACGAATAAAAGTTAGGGTGGGCTCTAATCCAACATGACCAAAGTTCTTACAAAAAATAGAATTTCAAGGACTGGAGAGAAGGCTCAGTAGTTAACAGCACTTGCTGCTCTTGCAGAGGACCTGAGTTCGGTTCCTAGTCTCAGGTCGGCAGCTCACAACTGCCTACAAGCCAAGCTCCAGAGGACCCAGTGCCCTCTTCTGGTCTCTGCGGGCACCCATGTATACACATAGCATTCGCTTGTGCACGCGCGCACGCGAACACACACACACACACACACACACACACACACACACACACACACACCAAGAAGTTGAATATGCTCAGAGGGAAGCTGTTATGAGGACACAGGGACATTGCCCTCTATTACTTCCCTGAGACTCCCAGAAGCTGGGGATGAAGTATGGGGCAGATTCTCCCTCAAAGCTTTGCCAACACCATCATTTCAGGCTCCTTATCTTTAGAGCTGTGACAGTTTTCCTAGGCCACCCAGTCTGTTATTCTTTGTTACAAACACACCAAAAAACTAATGGGTCATCTGTTGAAACTAAGGACCTTTTCACATTTCCTAACGTCTTCCCAGGACCCTGTGCCTCTTACTTAGAAAAAGAAAAAATAACTATTTTTTTGAGGGTACTCAGTTGTTTTAGTTGCTTTTTGGTTTTCTGGTTGCATTTAATCCTCAGTTCAAGGATGTATTTGATTCTGTCTCCACGTCACAAATAGAGTCAAGGATGAAGAAAAAAGACTCCGAAGCAAATGTTCCTTAATATTCCTTCCTCTGTTCACTTTCCTCATTCAGCATCAGGGAACTCGACCTTTCAAGTGTCCCTGACCTCTGACCTTTCTCAGTTTCTCCTCACTTCCAGCAGGAAGAATATGAGGGACAGGGTATTCTCTAAACAGAACTCCACCCCCTGGTGCCTAGGCTCAGGCACTCTCCACATCTTGCAGAGGTATTCAGGAAAACCTCAGCTAATTAAACTGACTGTACAGAATGCCAGGAAGCAATTAAAAAAAAAAAAAAAAGAGTTACAGGCTGTCTAATTTAAGCTGTGTTTTATTACTTTCAAGTGTACATGAAATATAAAGTAAGCCAGAGTGCTTGGGGCAGATCTTGGGAGATCTGCTTTAATAAATAAGTAAGTATGTTTTTGAAATTAGCTTCCTATTGTCTAGAGCAAATCCCCGTGCGATCTTCAGAGTAGCTGCCTTCTTATTCTTAAAAACACTGTCCCTCTATTATCTGGCTTCCCCTGCGGGGGACACGGGTAGCTATTGAGAATTTTAGTTCAAAGAAATCCAGATAGGACACCATCACAACCAAGATCAAAGCGCCAACATAGATGCCTTTCCACCTGGACCCTGAGGTCACCAGAACTAGTGTGTCTCGGAAAACAACAACAACAACCCAAATGTTCTTGAATGCCTACAGGTTCGGTCATGGGTCCTCCCTACTCCAGTGAGAACTTCAGATGCTCACCACAGAGAGACATCACTCTCTAGAGACCTAAGACATCCTAAAACCTAAGACAAGAAACTGGCTTGGCTCCCAGGTTCTTGCCTCGGTCCTACCCACTCTAGAACTTCTGCCCCTAGACCCTTTCACCCCGCTCTGTGTGCTTTACAGCCTAAGAACGTTGTCTTAGACTCTCTTACCTTCCAGCTTTCACGGGGATTCAGCAATATTGTGGGTTTTTCTTACCGCAGATTCTTCACCAGTGGACCAAGATTTGGTGGCTGCAGCCTTCCTCTAGCCAAAGCCAGAGCCGCGCTCTGGAAACGCTGTCTGAGCTAACCCGGCTTGTGTCCTTCAGCTGTGTTTCCTTGGCTGCTCTGGGCTTCGCAGTGTGGCTGCGTCCTATTACTGCTAGATTTCTGCGCCTCCTGCCACCGCTCCAGTGTCTGCGAGCGCTCCCTCCCGCAACTTGCATGAAGCCGTTGGACCCCGAGGAACATCCCACCGTGTCTCTAGGACCCAGCACCGGAACAAACAGTGAACACTCAAGAAATACTTGCTAGAAACACAAGAGTTGACTGAAGGAGAATAAATGGGTTCTGCTTTGAGACAATTGTGCTCCTCCCCCCCACCCCACCCCACCCCTCTTCCTCTTAGACTTGTAAATCTTCAGTTTTTAACTTATGATCTTGCTTCCCAGCTGTCCCTGTGCTGGCTAGTTTTATGACAACTTGATGTAAGCTAAAGACATCCAAGAGGAGGGAACCTCAATTGAGAACATGTCTCCCTAAGATAGGGCTATAGGTAAGCCTGTAGGGCATTTTCTGAATTTGTCATTGATGGGGGAGGGCCCAGGACACTGTGGGTGGAGCCATCCCTGGGATGATGATCTTGGGTTCCATGAGAAAGCAGGCTGAGCAAACCGTGAGGAGCAAGCCAGTAAGCAGGACCCCTCCATGGCCTCTGCATCAGCTCCTGCCTCCAGGTTCCTGCCCTGACTTCCTTCAGGGATGGATGTGGAAGCAGAAGCCTCTCCGAGTCACTTTTGGCCCTGGAGTTTCATCACAGCAATTGTAACCCTAATTAAGACGGTCCCCATAAAGTGACCTTAACAAACAGTGGCCACCGTTATCTATCACCTTCCCCCAAAAAGCCTAGAATCTGAACCTTTCTAAGCGAGTGCCCAGATTCCGTCTAAAACACCAGTGGACAATATGCTGCACAGAGTTGGTGAGGTGAGAGGTGGCAGTGTGGAGGTCAGAGGCTGACAATCCCTGTAGATATCTGCAATACCCCCTAGTGAGTCTGTGGAGGGGGTTCAGAACTCACTCTGTTCCAGAGTCTCTCGTCTGACTTTGCTTATGGTTGAAACTTAAATGTCTCCCTCGGCTCAGAAGGTAAAGTTTCGGCCGCCAGCCAATGGCGCAATTAGGAGGCAGTGGCATCCTTACACGTGGAACCTAGTGAAAGGAAGTTAGGTCCCTGATGGTGTCCCTGTGGAGAGGATAGAGGAAACTCTTCTTATTTCCCAGTGTCCTCAGGGCAGCCAGCCTCCTACGATACACATCCCCTGACACTACAAAAATCAAACCAGCCCCAGTGATTGTGGGCTAAATCTTTGAACACTGTGAGGCAAACTTTTCTCCTTTCACGTTGCTTCCCTCAGGCATGTATGACAGCGGCGCACACCGGCCGGCCGTAATGAAAGGCTGTCTCATTCTCTGGGCCTGCAGTAAAATAGGAAAGGAAGGGAGGCCTCCCGCCTTGGGCCTTCTTCAGGCCTGGCCAGGAATGCATATTGGGGTACCTGTGAAGTGAAGGGGAGTCTTCTAACTGTACCTGTGAATTTGGTCCTCAAGGTTTGAAGCTAGTATGGAGGAAGAAACATGTTCAGTAGGCTCTTCTGACCCTCAGATATACCAGACAAATGGTCCCATTTCATAGAAATCATGACCCCCATCTTTAGAATTCTGCCTGCTTCATCTATTTTAGAATATAATAAACATCCTTTTATTAAAAAGGGACATATTCTATGGCTTAAAAATGTGGTGTGTGTGTGTGTGTGTGTGTGTGTGTGTGTGTGTGTGTGTGTAAGGTACCTGCAGAGACCTCCAGATTCCCTGGAGCTGGAGTTCTAGGTGGTTGTGGTGTGGCCTACATTGACACTGGGAACTGAACTCAGGTCCTCAGGAAGAGCAGCGAACACGGCTTAGCCACTGAACCATTTTTTCTAGCCTCTTCTCCTAGGGTGTAGTAGCCTATGCCTTAACCCCAGGACCAGGGAGGCAGAGGCAGTTCAAGGCCAGCTTGGTTTACACATGGAGCATTAGGTCAGCCAAGACTACACAATGAGACTCTCTCATTTAAAAAAAAAAATAAAAATAAAATAAAAATAAAAAGATTTTTGTTTTTAATGAAAGAAATTTAAGAAAAGAAAAATCTCTTATGAATCCCAGTCCCCTTGCATATTTTCTGGTTTTGCTCACTTTAACATATGTGTTTGGGGCCTATCAGGAACATTCCAGACCTTCCCAGTCAGTAGGGCTGGGGATGGAGGTTCCAGCAGGAGAACTGTTGGGCCTAGGAGATGTGTGCCGCAGGGATGTGTAAAGAAGGGTAGTCATCTTAGGGCTCAAGCATCCACAGCAATTCTAGTTCTGCTGCTGGTCACTGAGCGACCTTCTCCTCCACCCGCCTCAGTTTCCACATGACTACGGTGGGGATAATCCCTCCACCAAAGCTTTGTTGGGAGGATTAACTCGGGTGATGTGTGACCACTGCCTAGAATAGTCCCTGGCCCTCAGCAGGCTCTGGGTAAGCCAGGCTGGAAGGATAGCTGGCTGCAAAGAATGTAGTTAGTGCTGGTGCGCGGCCGAAATGAATCGCTTTTGTTTCCCCCAGCCCGACAAAAGAGGTCCCCTGGCTCTTTCTGGGTGTCAAGCAGCCAAGGCAGAGCGAGTTCTAAGAGCCCCCTTTGTCCTGACAGAGGCCTGGTTTGTCAGACACAATGCTGCTCTGGCTGCGCTGGAAGCCTGCGCGGCTGTGACAAATCTGTTTGGGTTGGAGAGGCACCAGGTCACCGCTGCGATGTGTCCAGGCTCCCCGGCTGCCAGGCCTGGCGCACTTGGGGCTGTGAATTCATTCAGGGATGCCTTGCACATGGGGGCACTTGGAACCGTGGGCTTTAAATTCAGAGAGTCAGCGATTCATTCTGATGCCCTTACCCTTCTCTAGGTGGCGGCGTCCCGTGGGGCCCCGAACCCGACAGTAGGTAGTGTGGCTCCTGGGAAGACATTTTAGGCTCCAGGAGCAAGCATCAATATCAGAAAATCAGGACTCTCTGTTGTGGGAAGCGCCGCAGAGCCCATGCCAAATAGACCTGGGCTGGGGAGAGCAACTGGTTTTGATTTTATGCCGTGAAAGAAAAGCAAAGGGGAGCTTGCAACAGAATCTGACAGAGGAATTCATTAACCAACTGCCACTCACTCTGTCTAGCTCCCTCTGTGGCCTCTAACCCCTTGGCAGTATGGCCCTGCCGCTGGCCCAGGGCTGTGTGATAGGTGTGGCCTCTGGATTCAGGCTCCACTGGAAGTAGTGACTGGCCACAGTCAGCCAGCTCAAGCAGGGCTCCTTTCCCTGAAAGAGACTGCTCCATCTTGAGAGCAGAACCACACACCCCCAGAGCTTTACTGAATCTCAGCTCCCAAGACACTTAACACTTCTTAAATTCGTTTTTATTTGTGGTGACGTACACATACCGTAAAGCTCATCACTTCATGCACTCTCTTTTCTCACTTTTTCTTTTGGTTCCTTTAAAATAGGGTCTAACCCAGACTGGAATTCACCCTGTAGCCCAGGCTGGCCTCAAACTTGCAGCAATTTTCCTGCTGAGTGCTGGGATGACGCGTGTGAGCTGCTATGCTGGGCTTCATCATAAATACTTTGCATGTGTTTAGTACATTCCCATTGTGCAGTTCCCTGAGCTCTGCCTCCCCAGACTGAATCTCCGTATTCAGTATAAGATAACTCCCTTCCCACAGCCACTGGAAACCTCTCAGCTGTTAGTCTCTGTATTAATCTGGCCAATCTGGGTAGATCGTGCATGCAGAATCATGTATGTAGAGTCATGCAGTGTATGTTTTTGTGACTGGCTTATTTCATCCATGTTGTACCTTGTCAGAATTACCTTCCTCCTTAAAAGCTAAGGAATAAGATGGGTGTGGTTGTGTTCTCTCTGAGTCATTCATTTCTCTCTCTCTCTCTCTCTCTCTCTCTCTCTCTCCTCCCTCCCTCCCTTTCCCTTCCATTTTTCATTTTACATGCAACAGTGTTTTGCCCACATGTGAGTCTATGTACCACATATATGCCTGGTGCTCAGAGAGACCAGAAGAGGAACTGAAATTACAAATGGTTATGAGCTGCCCCGTGTGGGTGCTGGGAACTGAACGTGTGTGTCTTCTGCAAGACCTGTAAGTGTTCTTCACTGCTGAGCCCCCTCTCCAGCCCCGCGTTTCAGAGAACTCTTAAGACTTGGTATGTTAGTCCAAGAGCTTTAAGCACAAGCTCAGGGCCCAGTGCTCTGGATGATAGACAGCCCTCCTACCCGTACATGCGTGCCTTTCAGGATGTTAATCAACGAGATGCCGTTGGCCTGGTGTTTGTGAAGCACCCACAGGGCTGAGAGCCAGTTGTAAGTGACCAGGAGGAGCATCGCTTCGTGGTCATTCAGAAGTGCCCTCAGAATCAGCATTTACTGTTCATGATACCGTGTGCGGTTGACCAGTTATCGGGTCTCTGGCTCACTGACCACCTTTTGAAAGCACTCATCCTGTCGTAGAAAGGCTTACTTAGTTTGCCTTGTGGTTTGGTTGATGCAGTGGCAGAGACAACCTTCTGTGTTCTTCTCAGTTCTCTGTTCTGCCTATCTGTTGACGGGCATCTCTCTCTTATGGCCCCGCAAACACCATTTCTTCCAGGATAGCGTGAATGAGCACTGCTCTGGGAGTAGTTTTTAGCTTCCATAGAAAATACTGTTTCGTACAGAAGTGTCTTCCCTCAACTGATCTGAAACGAGTGTGTGTCTCTATGGAGGCTTGGCAAGGCTTGAGCAAATGTGGCCTTACATTTCAAGGAAGAGGTTTCCTTGATGGGGAGGGTAACTCTGTGAGAGTTATCTCTCTACAATATAAGACTAGGGGCCAGGGAGTTGGCTCTGTGGGTAGAGTCCTGATGACCAGAATTTGATCCCAGAAACTCTCTTTTAAAACAAAAAACCAGATAGAGTGGCTTACTTACAGGTATCGTCCCAGCACTCCTTGGGCTGCATCTAAGGGGAAACCATCATGGCTAGGAAATGTCACTGAGTGGTAGAGTGCTCACCCTGCATGTGTGAGAGCCTGGGTTCAATCCCTGGCAGCAGCAAAACCAAGCACACCTTTTAAAAAGTAATGCAACCAGTACCCGCCTGGGGTAGATGGGAGGTGGATGGGAGGTGGAGACAGACTTGGGCCAGCCAGCCTGGAGTACACACTTGAGTAACAGATGCAGTGAAGGAAACGACCTCAACAGGGTGGGAGATGAAATCCAACTCTGGAAAACTGTCTTCTGACCTCCACCCACGAGCCATGGTCCCCACACTAAACAAATACACAAGTAACATCCTATTCTTGGGCCAATCAAGGGGCTGGGGCTGGGGGCAGCAGGGAGCTAGAGACCCTCTCCTGGGCACCTTGTTCTGAAGCTCTGCAGGTGCTGGCTGGGGTCTGGGGCCTATTTCATGGCCATCTCATTTACAGTTATGTGGCCTTTGATTTAAGTTGAGGAGGAAGTCAATTAAAATCTGAGACTTCAGAATGACTTCTTTAAACTGCAGTGGTCTGAAGAAATCAGAGAACAATAAAAACAAAAAACAAAAATCAAACAAAACACCATTCTATTCACACAACCAGCACAAACAACACACCCGCCCAGAATACTCAGAAAATCCCAAGCCCAGAGCCCTGGGAAAGACAGGCCATGGGCAGAATTCTTCAGGCTCCGTCCTCCTGGAATCTCAACCCCAGAGGAGATGAATCTTCTCCAGCAGTGACAAGAAAAATAAGTCCGGGTGCATTTTTATTTTGTTTTTAAAACAGCAATTTTCTCCTAATTACAAATGTGTTTGTGTTTCTCATAAGATTCTTGGAAAACAAAAACACAACAAAGTAAGGTCATTTAAGATTTTGATTCCCAGAAATGTTGAATTGAAGCTTTCTAATGTGTATATTTCCTCTACAGAAATATTTACAAAATATGGATCATTAAAAAAAAGACAAACATGAAAGGAAAAAGTTACAGGTGGGAAGCGTTCCAGTGGGAGGAGAGGGGGATGAGACAGGTTAATAGGGTGAATATGATCGGAATGCATTATATACAAGTATGAAAATGTCATAGTGAAGCCCATTTTATATATACATATGTGTGTGTGTGTATATATACTATATAAATATATACATACATATTTATATATACATACATACATATGACACACTAAGTAAAAAGACATATATAATAGATTATTTCTTTGCAAAAATATGTAAATACGTAAGGTTTTAGGTTTACTGATCAGTTTATCTCACTCAGGAACTTAGTTATACCAGCAGATACTCACTTTAAAATATTTCCTAGCAGGCTGGAGAAATGGCTCATAGCTTAAAAGCACTTGCTGCTTTTCTGAAGGACCCAAGTTCGATTCCCAGCATCTCTCTACATTGGGTCAGTCACTATCTTTAACTCCAGCTCCAGAGGAATCTAGCGTCCTCTTCTGGCTCCCACAGGCACCTGCACACACGCAGCATTATGTTCACATAGAGACACATACACATAAAATAAAAATTACACAAATGAATCTTTAAAACTTTGTCTAACGGCTACATAGAGTCCCAGCATTTGACCGTATTGTAATTCCCGAACAGGTATAAAGGATATCACAGTGGTTTTCTTTCATAAATAAAGATTTGATTTTGTCTCTGATTGTTCTTAATACAAATTCCTAAACACTTACCTCCTCATACGTCAGACTTCAATCTTATGCAGTCTTCAAGTTCATCATCTGATTCACTTTATTCAAGTTCAGTCATGCCACAAGAATGATATCAATGCAGATAACAAAACAGGGGGAAAATGCCTTCTGTAGATCCAGAAACATAAACAATTGAAGTTGTTCTCCTAACATCAGCGCTAAGGACAGGCAAGACATGAAAACATCGGAGGAAACAGTCTGCTGATACCTACTCAGAAATTCGGAAGTTGCCAAAATACTTCTGTTTCCATCCCTTCAAAAAGCACGTACCCCCCAGGCTGAGGTGGTGGCTCAGTTAAGTGTGCTCTCTCAGCAAGCATAAGGCCCTGGGTTCAATTGCCAGAACTACATGAGAAGTGGTCAGCAGGAAGTACTTAGTTAAAAGGAAATATGATTATTTTAAGGGGGAGGGAAAAGAAAAGGAAGGAGCAAGAGAAGAGAGAGGAAGGATAAAGAGGAAGTAAAGAAAAAAGAACAAAAGTACAGATGGTGAAATGTAGGCAGAATATTCTGTCCCGCTAGCCAACTCCCAAATAACCACACAGAGACTTATTATTCATTATAAATGCTTGGCTGATAGCTTAGGCTTGTTATTAACTAGCTCTTACAACTTAAATTAACCCATTATTTTTATCTATGTACCACCATGTGGCTCAGTACCTTTTTTTAGCATGGCAGGTTCATATTGCTTCTCCCCCAAATCTCCTGTGACTCTGCTCTTCTTCATCCCAGTGAACTCTCTCCCTGTCCATAAATCCCACCTAACCTCTTCCTGTCTAGCTACTGGTCATTTAACTCTTTATTAAACCAATGAAGGTAATACTTCTTCACAGTGTACAAAAAGATTGTTCCACAATAATGAAATGTTTGAAAAAAAAATGTAAGACTAGAAAAATAGGAGTCATCAGTAATCCAAGAAAATTCAGAGCTTTAGTATCTAGAACAATGAGTGAAAAATAACTCAACACTAAGATACCTGACACCACCTTGAACTCAGTGGCGGCGGCAGGAGCTGCAGGGGCTACACCTTCACACCTAGATCTCTCTCTTCCTCAGGATGCTCTGAGGCCTGCAAGGAAATCCCTGCCACCACCTTTGATAAGGTCTCACTATGTAGCCCATGCTGGCCTAGAACTGAAGATATTCCTGCCTCAGCCTCCCAAGTGCCAGGATTCTTAGGTGTCTATATTCTAAAAACTCAGGGAAAGCAGAGAGAGAGAGAGTCAAATCCCTGTTCCTAGAGCTCCCCTACTGCCAACTGCACCTGGTGACTCTAGGCCCGAGATCACCTGTTTTTATTTATTTACTCCCAGAAAATAACTCTTCTGATCGGGTAAGTGAAGAACGGTCCTTGTGTGACACAGAACAACAGAGGCCAATAAGAGAGCCAAGTGTCACGGGGCCCATTTTTGAGGACTCTGCATGGCTGTGGTCTCCATCTCACCTCTGAAGCCTTTGCTGAGACCCTGACTGCTGTCTGTCTGTAGGACTGTCATCTGTAGGGCTGTTCTGGTCTCTCTCTGGTGGTCAGAGATTCTCTCCTCTCCTGTCAACAAGTCAGCCCGTTTGCCCAACAATTTATCATCTTCCAAAGTTTGTTCTGTTGTCTCCTTTCTTGTTCCTACTTGGCAACATAGAAATACTGTCATTTTGGGGGTTGGAGAGATGGCTCAGCGGTTAAGAGTACTGACTGTTCTTCCAGAGGACCGGGATTCTACTCCCAGCACCCACACATGGCAGTTCAGAGCTGTCTGTGACCCCAGTTCCAGAAGAGGCAACACTCATGGCAAAACACCAATGCAAATAAAATAAAAATTAAAAAAATTTAAAAAAAAACCTGTCATTTCCTTGGTGTCTCAAAGGGAGAAATGTTAAGGAAGAGATCGTTCTGAACAAGTGGCAACTCCAAGGGCAGCACACGGCCAGGAGCTTTGAGTCCAAAAAAAAATGCCCGGGCTTTTGATTGACAAAGGAAGAAGGAACAGCCTCCCTGGTCCCGGGTATCCCCAATAAGAGAGCACACTGTGGGGAAACTCCATTGCTTTTGCCCCCAGCTAACAAGACTGGCTATCATTTGCAAATGGCTGCTCTCTAGGTAGTGGCACAGATAATTCTCATCTGAGCCTCGGGGTGTTAGCGGCTTCAGTTTTCGAATGGAGAGAGGCCACAGAAAGGTAAATGACTTATCCAAAGTGACAAGCCCAGACCAAAGAGGCACCACCCTTGCTGCGCAGGCCTGCCCCCCCACCCCCCCCCCCCACCCGCCAGCGTGAGGGCAGGATGAGAGAGGCAGGGCTGTGGTCTCAGCACTCTGACACCCACCGAGGCGGGACGGGGAGACCTGGCAGCTAGAAGACCAGCCAGCCTGGAGTACATAAGGGAGCAATCACAGGTGCTCTCACCTCGACGAGGTGGAAGGAAGTGCTTCCTGAACGTTGTGCACACTGTGGCACATGTTCACACACACACAAACTGTAAAGAAACAACATTTTTTTTTAATGACATCAAGCTTTGAACTCTACTCTTTATGATCCTGAACTCATGCCCCTGAGCATATTTATAGTGCAGCATCATGACATACTCATTTGATATTATGTTTAAACTCAATTAACCATCTGCAAGTTTCTACACTTCTCTGTCATGTCACTCCCTCTAATATGGGGTGGGGGGATGGTGCTGAGCACTCCATTTTTCTTATTTTCCTCATAGAACTGTTTGCTTTCTTTTCTCCGCTGCTATGCTTGCCCGTTCCCTTCCGTTTAAGAGTCATATTCCTGGCAGGATGACCACAGTGTAGATTTTAGTGTTATTTATAGACAATGTAACTCAATCCAAATACTATCTCATGGTTGGTTCTGAGTAATTCAGCAGATTAGAAGGGCCTTGGCTTCATCTCTGAAATGTAATAGATTAATAACAAAGGATAAGAAATGATTTCTTTGTGTATTGTTTGCAACATTAAAAAAAAAATGGTTCTTTATCTGTAATTCATTTGTGATCCGTGCTGGGATGCATCAGAAATGAAGCTTTCTTGGTACACTGATTTTAATAATTTCTTCAGTTTTTCCTTGATGTTTCATATTTACAACCTGAGTCTCTTCATGTTATGCTAACACCTCTTCCCAGAATTAACATTCTCAGATATTAATATTCTGAGGTGGGTGTGGAAGGTACGTCTAACATAGCAGTTAACGCTGCATATCACTATTCATGGTAGACAGGAATGAATGTCCATTCACCCCAGCAGGATATCAACAATAGACCAAAGAAACAATTCCACAATCTAGCTGTGACCCAGTGAGTTACTTACAAAAACAGAGGTGGGGATTTGTAAGTAATGGGCAACTCCAAAGCAGCTCCACAGAACCTTCTGTTCCTGCAACTATTCAGTGCTGGGAGAAAGGCCTTGGAAGGTTTGGTCACTTTCATGATCTTCCTGAGCCTTGTAAGTTTCCTTAGCTTCTCAAGTGGGAGCCCCTTCCTTCCTCCAGTAGGGAATGCTTTGACTCCGAGTGGGGGGAAAAACCACACACCACTGAATCGGGGCAGTGTTCCTAGGTATCTGTCTTGTTTTTTTTTTTTTTGCTGTTTGTTTGTTTGTTTTGTTTTGTTTTTTCTGTTGCTGTGACAAAATACTTGGGCTAAATCAATTTAAGGGAGAAAGCTTATTTGAGCTCACAGTTTCAAGTTACAGTCTGTTACTGAGGGAAAGCCACAGCCACAGGAGCCTGAGACATCTATCTGGCCACATTGTACCTGTGGTCAGGAAACAGAGCACAATAGTGGATATGAACCATCTCCTGTGACCAGATTGGTGTGGCCCAGTTGTCAGTGCAGAGCTTTCATCCACCAATTGATGGAAACAGAGTAGGCCTACAGCAAAACATTAGGCAGAGTTCAGGAAATCCTGTAGACAAGGAGCAGAAAGGATTGTAGGAGCCAGAGGGGTCAAGGACCCCACAAGAAAACCCACAGATTCAACTAACCTGGGCTCATAGGAGCTCACAGAGACTGAACCAACAACCAAGGAGCCTGCCTGGCACTGACCTAGGCACTCTGAATATATGTGACAGTTGTGTAGCTTGGTCTTCTTGTGGGACCCCCAGCAGTGGGAGCAGGGTCTGTCTTGACTCTTTTCCTGGCTCTTGGGAGCCTACTCCTCATATGGGGTTGCCGTGTCCAGCCTTAATACATGGGGTGGTGCTTGATGCCATGTTTTGTTGATATCCATGGGAGACCTGCCCTTTTCTGAATAGCAATGGAGGAGGAGTGGATGGGGGCGGGGCAGAGGGAAGACGGGGAGGGACTGGGGAGAGAAGTGGGAAGGGAAACTGTGGCCAGGATGTAAAATTAATTAATTTTTTAAAAGGCACATTACTGTATTAAAGAAGAATCAACTTCACGATAAACAATAGTTCATCTTTGAAAAACGAAAACAAAGAAAAACAAAGGAAAGACACAGGGCGCAAAGGACGCATGGGTACTGCTCAGCTCCCTCTCTCTCGCCTTCGTCCCTCAGTCCAGGGCCCAGCCCAGGAAATGGTGCCACTCACATTCACAATGGGTCTTCCCCACCTCAGTTAACTCAAAAAAATCCCCCGCTGGTGTGCTCTCCCTTGTGATCCTCGATTGGACCGTTGTGTATCATGCTAAGTCAACACTGACAAAAGGCGAGATGAGAAATGTGAAAAGGGAAGATAAAAACACAGGGAAGAAGAAGAAAAGGAAAAGGGAAGAGGAAACAAGAGGAACAAGGACAAGAGCAGCTCATCCAGTGGGAGGAGGAGCAGGCAGTGTGGTCCTGGTCCACGGCTGGAATTCCTCGTAAAAACTAGGCAGAACACCTCGAGTCTGGGGCAGAGTTCACTTTTCATTTCAGCCACGATATGGCTTCTTCTATTAAAAAAACAAACGTCAGTTTCTACCCAGCCTGTTTGCCTTTTCTATTCAAATCCTGATAATGATGGCAGCTTCTAGGTATATTCTGTCTTGGATTAGACTGATAGATATATCACACCAAGTTGTTTCTAAGTACTTATCTGTTTGCTTATTATTGTGCAGATGATGATGATGTGGTATGAGAGATGCACATGCCACTACACACATGTAGAGGCCAGAGGACAACTTTCTGGAGTTAGTTCTCTCCTACTTGTAAGTGAGTTCTGGGAATAGAACTCAGGTCACTTAGGCGTGCTCAGCAAGAATGTTTATCCTCTGAGCTGCCTCACCAGCTCCCAGCAAATGTTTTGACAATCACAGTATCAACAGATCTGTACCTCTCAGTCCTTCGGGCTCCCCAGGCTCCTCTGCTCCTTGTACATCCTCCCCTTCTTAGGCTCAAATTAAAGTCACCTACTTGTCTTTGGATGCATTTATGTAGGTGACACCAGTTTACATGGTGTGCCTTACATCCTGCATTATGTTATGTGTGTATGTGCTTCACGTTGCAGAAAATCAAGACATCACCAAAGGCCAGAGCTCTCTGCAGACAGGCATCACTGTGGCTTTGCCTGACTGCATCTTCCCCAGGAACCAGAGGTACACTAGCAGCTTTTGCTGAACACATCAGAGTCCATTCTAAGAACCTTAGGTGACATCACTCATTTACTCCTAACACACAATAAATGAATAGTTGTGAAAACTGAGGCACACAACAGTTAGCTTATCCAAACAGTACCCATGGAGAACTCAGGATTCCAACCCCATTTGGCTTGTGTGTGCATAATCACTCTCCCTAGACACAGTTGCTACCCTCATCGAGTGTGCACATCTCCTGAGATCATTAAATTGGGAAAGACAATACTGAGGCCTGTAGACTCTGAGCTCTATTTCTGCATTACTATTAACTCACTTCTCTGCATGAGGGAGAAGAACATCAGGCAAATGTTTCAGGCTAGGCCTCTGGCCCCTGTGTATAAAGTATGAATAGCCCATGTGTGTCCATTTATTACCCAGAGACACTTTTTTCATTTATTTCTTGCATCTCTTCTGATCAGGGGAAGGTCCGAGCAGGATTACAGAGCATGCCTTCAAGTCCAAGCAATAGCTGACATTCTGAAGGCTCATGGAATGCTGGGCTTTTTCTCCTCTGATGTCTTTGGGCATTGCAGGAATGCAACACAACGGGCATTAACTATTTCCTTAGAGAGTCTGAAAGTTTGCAATATGAAAGCACGTGGAATTGCTTTTGAATGTCACGTGTTTAAAGTCCCCTAACATAATGACTTATTAATAAAGCTCCCCATGGCTCATAAATCAATGCTACTAACAAATCCTACTTAATCAGAGAATATAATCTGATTAACTGGAATAAAACACGCATCTAAGATCTCCAGCAATTTGCTGAGCTTGCACAACACCATGTGTGGAAAACACAACCCATGCCCACACCTTCCCCGGGGCACTGCTGGCTCAATCACCCCCCAACTGTCAGCGGCCCCAGCAGGGCCCTGTTTGTTCTCACAGCTAGCTAGTTTCTTTGCCTTCTGTGTCCTGCAGTCACAAAGCCACCCAGACTCCTCTGCCCCCCTGAGGCCATGCTGGCAGGAGAGGACAGTGAAGCTGGAGCCCCTGTTGGAACCAGGGGCATAGAGAATGGAGGGTAAGGAACTAGGGTCACCACCTCTTGGGCCACATAGGTGGAGGTCTGGTTTCAGGAGCAAGAGCGGACCTCCAAAGTTCAGGCAGACCCAGGAACTAGATTCTGAGACGGGAAGAGCCAAGCAGAAAATCTCCGTTCACGTATTATAACTCCCTAATGTGGTTTGGCGTGTGGGGCCCTGCGATTGATCTTCAGGACACACAAGCAGAGTGTACACACACACACACACACACACACACACACACACACACACACACACACACGAGTTCAAGATTCTCTTGCTCTTCTTTCTGCCTTTCATCGGCCTGGACCGCTACATGCATATCTCTGCTCCTCTTTACTTCTCCTCTGTCTTCTTCCCCAGAACAGGGCTGGGTGGGGTCAGTGGGGAGAAGGCAGAGTGTCCCACTCCTCCCAGGGCCTGTGTCCTCTGATTCTTCTTCAAAATTCAGGCCAGATCCCACCTCTGGGGCTCGTTCTCTGACAGAGTGCCTCTGGCCTCTGGCACGTTTGTTCAGTAACTCTGACAGTTTTTTGGCCAGTGAGCCAGCTGCTGAACACGAGGCTACTGGGTTCGGTATGACCCATCCCAGGGCTGAGGAGGCAAGTGTAGAAAACATGAATGCATCCAATCTGGCAAGGAAGGATGCGGTCCAGTGGGTCAGCAGGGCAGGTGCTAAGTTAGATACATGACAAAGACGACGCGGTGTCAGAAAAGCCTTGTGGTGAGATCGCACGTAAGAGACACCAGGGGGTGAACAGGGTGTAAATGCCCACCGCAGCAAAGCATGGTGGGGGAGGGGAGGGGGGAGAGTGAGGGTGGGGGGAGGGAACACGACACTTGGTCAGCATCTGCTTTGACATCTATGAGCTACAGTGTTCGGTTTGAAATGTTTTATTTGGACTTTTTAAAAAAACTCTCATACTAAATGGCTCTTTGTTTACTCTTGCTTCTGATTTTAAAGCGAGGCACTGTCTCCAAAGCAAACAAACAAAAAAGTAAAAACACAAACAAACAAGGACTGAGGTACACAGCTCAGTGACAGAGTTTGGCTAATATATGTGAGTCCCTAGGTTCCATCTTCAGTGGGGGGTGGGGGGGGGGGGGAGGTGTCTCCCAGAGTCGTCGCCAATCCCTCCTGTGCACCACTAGAATATAAACAGCCCTGGGACGTAACAGTAGCATTCCTAAACACTGCCACCATGTGGCCATATGGAGATTTAACAAGACGAGGCCGTGAAGGGAGACCCATCCCAGCCTAAGTCCACAGCCACCTTCCATTGCTACTTCCCATGCACACAACTCCAGCAACCATGACCAACAAGTTCCAGTATTTTGAGAACAAAGCCCACAAGCAAAACTACCAGAGGGAGCCCATCTACGAACGGAAGTACTCGGCATCTGTAGATGTGACATTTCTTGGGGGAGGGGGCAGCTTTGGGGGAGACCACAAACCAGTCACTTCTCCAAGTTCTGGTCTCAAGGAAACTTGAGAGAGCTCCTGAGAAGTGATTCCTCCCTTCCAGGCCAGATCTGTAGCACTGTGTGTGGATAAAGGTGCTGGGAACAGCATTGGTTTCTGGAAGTTTCCATAGTCCTAATGCCTTCCAGAATCAGTACAAACACAGACTTCTAGCTAGTGATGCTTGCATCAGCTTGCTCTTGATGGAGTAAGAAACTGTCATTGGGTAGATCCCTATAATTGAGCCTGGGCAACTGAGCATGAAGAGAATGGGTTCCATGCTCTACTGGAATGCTGGACCCACTCCTGCAACTGGATAGGTTAGGTACTCACCCGGGTCATTGTGTTGTCCATCAGTGCTATAATGCTCTGGTGTATGTAGCTCATCAATCCAGACTCTCTTACGTCTGTGAGAGAGTCAGGTTTCTTCGCTGTGTGTCATTTGTCCTGCTTACATAAATGGAAAAAGAATTGATCAGACCTGTATTTGCTTGGTCGACTCTGCAGCTTGTCACATAAAGTGGTGAGCACAAGACTCCAGTGGCAGGTTTGCTGGATTAACTGTCAAGGAATGAGACTCTGTGCCAGCATCTCCACTGGTAATGCTAACCACAGAGATATTTTCCATTGCATCATGTTCTTTACATTGCCCGCATACTGTGCGCTACAGGATCGGATGATTCGGTTGGGAACTGGAGATACAGTTTAAGTTAAGTAGACTAGAGAGAATGGGCAGATGCTTTTCTTTAAAATATAAGGTTTTCTTTTTTCTAGCCTTGAATAAAATTAAGTAGGGAGGATAAAAAGAAAATTGATTATAGTCTGTGATCTAACAGAATCCAGTTAAGAGTCAGGCCCGGGACTGGAAGTCCAGCATTTATTTGATTAAATACACATTTATTAAGTGCCTGGGGGATTCAACATGAAAGTTATGGGTGCTTGTAACCTACACAAGTATCTTCGTGCATAGCAACTTTATGCAGATCCTACATCAGTTATTTGCTACAGCTGCAAGAAAAATAAAATCAGTGCAAGCCCAGTGATCAAGAGGGTAGGAAGAAAGAGGTTTGAAATGATCCTCCAAGGACTCAGAATACTTTGGCAAATGATAACAGAATGTGGAGGGAAATCAAAGAAGCTGTGGCTTGGACATACCTATCTTAGTTAGAGTCACTATTGCTGTGATGAAACTCTATGACTAAAAGCAACTTGGGGAGTAAAGGGTTCATTTAGCTTACATAACTTGAGTCACTAGTCCACTGAGGGACGCCATGACAGGAACTTAGACTGGGCAGGAACCTGGAGGCAGGAGCTGACACAGAGGCCATGGAAGGGTGCTGCTTACTGGCTTGCTCAGCCTGCTTTCTTATAGAACCCAGGACCACCAGCCCAGGGATGGCACCACCCACAGTGGACTGAACCCTCCCCCACCAATAACTAAGAAAATGCCCTACAGGCTTGCCTACTGCCTGATCTTATAGAGGCATATTCTTAATTGCAGTTCCCTTCTCTCAGACGACTTTAGTTTTGTCAAGTTGACATAAAAACTAGCCAGCACAGTACCTTTCCCAAAGCAAAAAAGTATATTTGGAAAAACACATACAGTTCAGACCAGCTGGGATAAGGAAATCGCAGAGGTGAAGTTGAACGATTTGGGGTGATATTATAAAAACCAGTGGAAGCCAGTATCTCAGCCAGAATTTGGTCAGAATCTATAGGCCTGAAACAGGTGGACTCCAGAGAGAATGTAATAGCACATTAAATATAAGATGGTGGAAAAGCCAATGAGGAGATGGTGAGGCCACTTTGAGACTGAAACCATCAGGAAACTGCTACTTCACACAGAGCCAGACTGTGTGCTGGGAGTCCCCAGGGAGTTAGGTCCCTTGGAGATATTGTCCAGTGAGAGTGGAGTCCATGGAGAGGTCTGTGTGACCAGAGCTACAGCTGTAAGGGACAGCAGAGAACCAAGCCACATTGTGCTGGGTGCCTGCCTTCTGTCCTCCAGTCTCGGGGGGGGGGGGGGGAGGCAGGAGGACCAGGCTTCACTCAGCATCCTAGGAGTTTGGTGAGAGAATGTCAGGAAGACTTCTTAATTGGCTATGTGCATCATGTAAAGGCTAGGTGATACCCTTGTAGTTGGAGTTTTCCTGCCTGGCCCACAGTCAGGACAAATCTCTCTCACCCGCCAGGCCCATAGATGCTCAGACCCAACCAAGTAAAAACACAGAAACTTACATTGTTTACAAACTGTATGGCTGTGGCAGGCTTTTTGTTATCTACTTCTTTTATTTTAAATTAACCCATTTCTATTAATCTATACTTTGCCACATGGCTCGTGGCTTACCTGTACCTCACATTGTCTCTTCTCCCCCAGCCTTCCACCTCCCAGAATTCTCTTCTCTGCTTGTCCCACCTATACTTCCTGCCTGGCTACTGGCCAATCAGCATTTTATTTACACAGAGTGATATCCACAGCACTTCCCCTTTTCTTTTTTATTAAAAAAGGAAGGTTAACTTTCACATAGTAAAATTACAGATACTAAAACAATTATCAAGCAAGCAGTTACAATATTAAAGAAGAGATCCTATTTACCTTACATTTGTGAGTCTAAGGTTTTATATCTAACTTACCTTTTATCATAATTGAGGAAATTATAACTATCTAGTCTTCAACCACATCAAAGACCTCAGAAGGATATAATATTACCCTAGAACCAGGAGAAGGATGCAAGCAACTTTTGGGAGTCTTGCAGGGTAGACAGAGATAGGTGGCAGCCTGGATAGTCACCTAATGTTTCTTTGTAAAGTTGGGGCATTTGTCTTCAGCCCACAGGGCTAGAGTCTCTCGGTCACTTCTCTCAGTGTCCTGTAGAATGTCTGGCAGTGTCCTCTGTGAAGCAGGAACCTGAAGGACCATTTTGTCAAGCAAAGTTTAGTGGTCACCTTTCTATGGGTCCTGCATGTCCAGTCGATCAAGCAATCCGGGCAAGAACAGTTTCTTGCCCAATGGCTATTTTTGTCAAGGTGAAGATAAGATATGAAGTGTCTTTAATGCCCATCCTCCTCTCTGAAATAAATCAGTGCTGCCAGAAGCAGACATGTCTCACTGTTTAGAAAGTCTAAATTTTAAAAATATTTTAAATGCCATATTTTGTAGGGCTTTGAAGTATTTGAAAATTACCTATCTATTTGAAATATCTGTGTATACCTAGAAGACTTAACTAACATGGCTATGAGTATGATTATCATAGATGACTAATTATTAATCTATTTTTAATTATCCATTACAATTTAAAATGAGCTATACAAAAATAATACCTTAAACAAGAGTAGAAATATACACAGTATAACAAAATTAACTTTAAGTTTGTATCAATAGACTAAAATCTATAGCAATGTAAAACATTCTAAACAAGTTGTTGTTTTTTAGAAGTAAGTTCCTTAATCTGCCCTTTTATCCTATTATATCTATATCATATCCCCTTTTCTTCTTTAGAAAGAGATCACATTTATAATCAACCTGCTTTAAAGAAAAATATTGGTTTTTCTCTGCCCCACACCAGTGGGCTCTTCTGATTTGGGACACAAGAATCTCTTAACCTTTTCTTTTAGCAATATGTCTGGGTTTAGAGAAGGAGTGAGCCAATTCCATCTCCAAAGCCAGCTTGATAATTTTGGGAATGTGGGTGTAGTTTCTCTTACTACTTCCTGCTGGAGGGGGGCGCTGTATCTTATGGGGACACAAAGAAAATTTTAGGATTATGGAGTAGTCTGTGAGGGTAAACCTCTGAGCCAGTTGCCTTGAAACCATTCTGGATGTTGGATCATCTGGGCCACGGTGTCATCGGAGACCTTTCAGGTGGCATTGGCTGATCAAACCTGATGTATCTTAATCTGGAACAAATCCACAGCCTCTGGCTTTCTGTGGAAACAAAAGCAGAGACTCTTTTCCAAAGCAATATATCCTTATATACAAATTTTGAAGTCAAGGTATCTTTAAAATTTACATATTTATTTAACTCAACAGCTTTTACGAACAAATCTTTTTTTGTAGTTAAAAATCCCAAAGACAACATAAACCAGATTTTCTGTGTAATATCCATCTTTGTAGGACTGAAATGCCACTGTGGCTGCTGGCTCCGCCCACCTCAGCTTTCCAACATGGTGGTGGTACAGTTTACCATCAGCTCTGGGTCTGGAGCCATGTGTACCATCAACTATCAGAAGCAGTTCTATCAAAGCAGTGCATAGCCCAGAAACTTTTTTTTTTTAACTAGCAAAGGCTAAATCCACCATGCAGCAGAGTGAAGTGTCACTTGTAGATTCCTCATTCCCGCCACACTGCAGGTCAGACACACATGCCAGGAACCCGCCATAGTAGCTCAAACCGGCAGGCTGCCGCTAACTTGAGAGAGACAACTAGGAAGCTGTTTTTAGCTTTGTTTTAGAATCTTTTTTGTCAGGTTTTAGGTGGAAACTCTTACCAACACGTTGGGCACCATTTGTAGCTAGAATTTTCCTGCCTGGCCCACAGTTAGGACAAATCTCTCTCACCCGCCAGGCCCCCCAGGTCACTCAAACCCAACCAAGTAAGCACACAGAGACTTATATTACTTATAAACTGTATGGCCATGGCAGGCTTTTTGTTATCTACTTCTTTTATCTTAAATTAACCCATTTCTATTAATCTATACTTTGCCACATAGCTCATGGCTTACCAGTACCTTACATCTTTCTTGTCATGGCGGTGGCTAGCAGTGTCTCTCCTCCCCCAGCCTTCCACTTCCCAGAATTCTCTTCTCTGCTTGTCCCGCCTATACTTTCTGCCTGGCTACTGGCCTATCAGCATTTTATTTACACAGAGCGATATCCACAGCATACCCTCAAAGACACCCACATCCTGTCCCTAAAGCATGTACAGGATTACCTTCTGTGAACAAAGGACTTTGTAGATATTATGGTCTTGAGATCGGGAGCTCATGCTGCGTTATCCAGATGGGCCCAATGTAGTAACAGCACTCCTTACAAGAGGAGCCAGGAAGTAATTAGAGATGGAAAGGAGGTGGTATGGTTACTAAAGCAGAAGTTGGAATGATGTGCCTTAAAGATGGGAGGGGGCCATGAGCCGGGATCATGGGCGGCTCCTCAAAACTGGAGAACTTAAGAAGGATCCGGTCTTGCAGCAGCCTGACTTTGGCCAGTTGAAAACAGCTTCCAGGTCCCAGGACTGTAAGAGGGCAGAAGTGTGCTGTGTTATGCCATCACGGCTGTGGTGATTTGTTAGTCAGGAAACTAGTACAGTGTATCGGACTAAACGAGCTGATGGGTAAATGATGCTGACTTCATTGGCTTTCTTTCCGGGATACACAAAAGGTAGGTTGTCCCACAGCCTCCCAGAGACGCTGGGTTGCCAGGGATGTGCGGGCAGGGTGCTGTATGTCACTTACTTCTCACAATACGAACCCACACAGTGTGCAGGCAGTACAGCTGCTTGTGAGAAGAGGCTGGTACTCACGTCCAAGACCATCAGGAATCTTTCCTTCTTTCCCTCCTCCTCTTCCTCCTCCTCTTCCCCCTTCTCTCTCCCCTTCTCCTCTCCCCCTTCCCTTTTTCCTCCTTCTTTCCTCCCCCTCTCTCCCATTTCTAGCCTCCTTTTCTCTTCCCCTCCCATCCAGGAGACCTCCCTGCCTCTGAGGCCTCACCCTCCTCCTGGGCCTCAAGACTGGACTGGGAGGAGCAGTGTGTATTTGTCTAGTGACGCTCTGCCCGTGCAGGCTGTCTCTCTGAGGTAACCCACCGCGTGTCTGAGGGAATGTTGGGGAGCCAGGTAGGAACACACGCCACAGCCTCCCTGGCAGAGCTCTAGTCAGGGGAAGAACACTTTCGTTTGTGTGAAGGCCTTGCCCACGGAGTATTTACACCCAAGAAATAAATACTGAAGAACAGGGCAAAAAAACAAAACCAGTGGGAATGGAAATGATGAAACATGGGTGGTACGGCAGATTCTGTAATGATTTTAGGATTGTGAATGCCTGTAATGGAATGCTCCTTTCCCAGAGGCCCCCACCAGGGTCTGATTTCTAGGCTCTTGCTCTTCGCCACAGTGCCCCCTCCCCCAGCTTCTCACGGCTGAGCACTTCCTGGACTCCATGCCTTGTTTTGGATGCTTCATAACCCCTTTGCTTTACAATCCACTGCACCCGTGGTACAAACTGAGTCACAGAACAGCTAGTGCTGACCCTGACGTCCAGCTCACATCCATTCTGCTGTAAAGTGGAGCCATTTCCCACAACACGTCTCTCTGTCCCTAGTTCAGGACTGTTGTCTGTTCATCCTGTAACACACTGCTCTTTAAACTCCAACTTGATGTCATTTTTCCATCACACGTGGAAGAGAGCCAGACCCTCCCAGTTTCTTCCATAAAGAGATTTCTTTTAGCCCAGGGAGAGGTTCTCACTGGGCATTTTTTGACATCTGAGGAGGGATAGTTTAAGCAGGCTGCAGGCTGTCCTGTGAATGATAAGATTACTTAGCAGTGTTCCTGGATACTACCCACTTGATGTCAGCATCAGTTTCCCCAAATTGTGACCATCAAAACTGTCCCCTGGGGAGTGGGGATGAAAGCACCTCCAATTTGGAACTACTAGTAAGGGTCAACAGACTGGCTACTTCCAAAGGAGCAGTGATCTGCAATTCCCGGCAGAGCAATCCAAAAGGTCCACACTTATTCAGTATCCAGGCAATACAGCATGATGTTGTCAACTCAGCAGGATGGAGACAAAAGACAAATGGCTAGGTATAACCGAAAGAGAGTTTCTAGACTGGGTTAGCTAAGGTTGGAAATGTTCTTGAGTGTGGCAATACCATCCCATGGCCTGGGGGCCAGGTCTGCAAAAATGGAGAGAGTGAGCTATTTGCTTCCATCCCTCTCTACTTCCTGACTGTGGATACTATATGAGACCAGCTTCCTCTTGTTCTTCCCACGATGGCTTCTCCGCCATGATGGGTTTTACCCTTAAGCCATGAACTCAAATCAACCCAACCTTCTAAGCCAAGTTTGCCGGGTGTTTTCGTAGCAGTAATGAGTGACTTATGCAGCCATTGTCATCTAACACTAAGAAGTGGTCCAGTGACGGTTGAGACGAAAGAGTCTGTGAGGTTGGTAGGCTGTCAGGCAACAGTTAAGGCTATGGCCAGCCCCGCACCTGAAGGAAGCTGCAGAGGATTCAGCCATGAGGACCAGGCTGCCACTCTTTGGGGTTAGCACCTGCAGGGTCATCCAAACCTTGTCACTCGGCATCAGTATCTAGGGGAGGAGAGAAGAGGGGAGGGGAGGGGAAGGGAGGGGGAGGAAGGGAGAGGGGCAGTACACAGTGCTTTCAAACCTAGCTACTCACACTGCAGCATGCGTGGCAGTTTCTAGTTGTAACTCGGTCATGGTTAATTCACTCTCTAGGAGCCCTCTCACTTAATACTTTCACTTGTATTTAAATGGCTTGACTTTGCCAGAACTGTGTCCCCTTTAGTCTCCTGTAGGCCGGGGTATGAAAATTAGTTCTGGGCTGTCAAGATGGCTCAGCAGGTGAAGGCGATGGACACCAAGCCTGATGACCTGAGTTCAATCCCTGGGACCCACACAGTGGATTATTCCTATCAATTGCTTTCTGACTTCCACACGAGTGCCATGGCATGAACACACACACACACAGACACAGTCAAGCAATCAATGTAAAAAACACAACTTTTTAAAGAAGAACTTTCAGTCTGAAAATACATGTCTGTATATTCATTGATACCAAACAGGCATCCTTTCGT
Organism: Onychomys torridus; assembly: GCF_903995425.1. Classification (NCBI taxonomy): domain Eukaryota; kingdom Metazoa; phylum Chordata; class Mammalia; order Rodentia; family Cricetidae; genus Onychomys; species Onychomys torridus. The sequence continues at coordinate 64,558,830 of NC_050451.1, read as the reverse complement.
GAGCTGTAGCCAAATGTCCAAAGGGCAGCTTAAGAAGTCATGAGTCCACCTGCCTCCTCCTCCCTCCACTCCAGCAAGACCATTTATGGCAGAGGTTCTCAACCTTCCTCATGCCGCAACAAACCCTTACTACAGTTCCTCATGCTGTGGTGAGCCCCAACCACAACATCTCCATGGCTACTTCAGAACTGTAATGTTGCTACTGCTATGAATTGTAAGGTAAATATTGTTTGGAGATAGAGGGTTTCCCAAGGGGTCATGGCCCACAGGCTGAGAACCACTGATTTATGAGCTGGTGCCCAAAACAACACATAGCTTCCCGTGGGCTTTCTGGAATAGGAACTGTTTGCGTAGTTATCTGGATGGATTTTTCGGCTACAGCAACACTCGCCTCTTGATAACAGTAAAATAGAGTACTCACCAGTAAAGTGTGGGCAACAAATATAAAACAGTACACAGAAAAAGGGAAAATAACCAGTAAAAAAAAAAAAAAAATCTGGTTGCTTCTATGGGAGCGGGTTCTGTGGACTCTCAGGATGTGAAGGACACATCTGAGGCTTGGCCTTGATATAGGAGTCGGAATACTTGAGTGTTTATCTACAACTGCCATGCCTCATTGGCTCAGGGTTGCTCTTGGAACAGTTAACTCTGTGGTACCTCAGGTCTGCTGCTTGTGTGGCCTCATGGCACAGTACTGTGAGCCGGAACCTGACGGCGGCTTGTGGATGGTTCTGCTCGGGTCTTTGCTGTCACAGGCAGCATGTGGCCTTGGGCTAGCACTTCAGGCTTTGGCCTTGCTGGGGTGAGTCCCTGTCCCACCTCACTCAGGATCCCCACTCCTCAAAGGCTAACACCCCAAGGTCCGTACTGTCCGTTGGTCAAAGGCTCGGTCAGCTAGTAGCTCTACGCGTCCTTGGTGGAGATGCTCACCAATGGCTGCTGGCTTCCCTGGGGTGTGACTCACTCTCAAACTGTGTTCTTTCAAATTCTTCACTCACTAGAAACTCCATTCATTGGAAACGAGCTGATAAATCTGAGCCATACTCCAGAGAGGGGTCGGCACTGGGCCCAAGGAACAGGAGCCATTCCCACACCTCTCTCAGGAGTGTGAGAATTGCCCACCAAAGCGGTAGGGACCCCTGCACTGAGCCAAAGATTGTGACTCCAGGGCACTGATACAAGTTGGCATACCGTCATATTGTCCCTGGCGGATGGGAGACACTGAGGTTGTTTTCAGAGGCACCTTGGAACTTAACACCTCTAAAAGCCGAATGTTACTAAGAAGGGGGACCTCTCATCATCTGGGGGAGTTTGGAAACAGTTCTTCATTTTCTCAGCAAGCCTGAAGCTCATCTGAACTGAATGACAGACAGGCTAAGTCAGCCCTCACATCCAGCCCGCCCCCAGAGCTCTTCCTTCTGGAGAAGCATCACCAGATCTGATCCCCCGGTGAACCCCTGCTGCCCTGAGCCAGCGCCAGCTCCTGGCAGACTGTGTCTGACGCCTTCTCAATGGATGTCTTCCCAGGCTCTGTCCCTGTGCAGCAGCCACAGCGATTTTTGTTTAAGGTGTCACAGCAGCGGTAGGACACTTCCCTGCTGCGACCTCTCCACTGGTCAAATGAGGAGAGTGAGGCTGGCGTGGGAGCTGGTTTCTGCTGGGTTCCCTGATGGTTCTCACTTCTTCCTGCCACACTGGCCCCCTTCTGTCTCTTGACTGTGTCAGCCACATTCTCAGTTCAGGGTCTTTGTGTCTCCCTGTCTCACCTGGGTAGGTACCCTGCGGATATGAACTTGGCCTATGCGATGGTTAATCTTGTCTGTCAACTAGGACACATGACTCAGAGTGGGCCTGTGGGTATATTTCCAGGAAGGGTTAACTGGAAGGGAAGACCTTCTCTAGGGTGGGAAGCACCCTCTGGCACATTCCCTGATGTACAGAAGTCTGAGGGGAAAGTGGTATTGCCTTTGCCTGCTCACCTTCACTCCTTACTGGTGTGTGCATCTACCTGCTGCTGCTGCTGCTGCTGCTGCTGCTGCTGCCATCCTTCACTGGCACCAGAACCCAGCTCCTTTAGCCTCCAACATGGACTAAAGAAAGATCAGCAGTTCTCCAGGAAATCCACCATGCTTTCAGCACCGTTCTGGGACTGAAGCATCCAGCCTCATGGACTGAACAGCAGTGTGCAGACAACATTGTTGGACTGCCTAGCCCACATTGTATAAGCTAGTCTGATAACCCCCTTTGTAGTATATAGTCATCCTGTGTTTCTGTTCCTCTTGAGGGCCCTGACTAATACTTTAAGTCTTGGCTTTCCTTTGTCATTGAGCCCTTTCTTGAAAATCCTGTTTGGAATTCTGACACCTCACATCTCCAACTCCGTTTGAATTTTCTTTTTCTCCAAAGCTCCTATCACTTTGAATATACTGTATTTATTTTAAGCCTTCCCTACACCCAAGACTAGAGATTTGTAACTGATATGTTTACTACCTAAGTGTCAAGGTCTAGAATTCTTCCCAACACATGTAGGTACTCCATAATTGTTTGATGAATTAATAACTGAATGAATTCTGTGCTGATCACTGCCATGTCCTTACATACCTGCATCCTTCTTTGATAAGATGTTTGCTATTTAAAAAGCTCCAAAACTAGGAGGCACATTTCCCCCCAGAATCTGTGTCCTTTGATCTTCAGGACTTGTAGTAGAGTGTCTCGTTCCTCCAGTGAGCCCTGAACTCCACACCAGGCTTAATTTCCCACCATTTAGCCTGGTCCTGGTATGAACATGGTCTTCAGGGTAGGAGATGGAACCCAAAATGATAGCCTATCCAAGCCACCAGGCTGTCAGGGGTCCCTCGAGATTCCAGGCATTTCCAACTTCTCTGAACTTGTCATCCCCCACAAGGGAGGAAAAAGCCCCCTCTCTTGAACCAAATTCTTCTGCAGGCAGAGAATGCCAGCTGCTTCCCATGTCCCCAATCTCAGGAGGAGCCTGTTATCAATCCATGACCTTCCAGTCCTCAGTCCTACGCATCACCATGAGAATGATGACTTCTGGGTCACCGTTCCTGTGCCCTCCCCCACTTTCCAGTACAGTCAAGGAGGAGGAAATGAAGAAACACGGGAGGAAGGTGCTCAAGAAAACAGGAAGAGGACTGAGCCTCCCCCTTCTTTGGGGACTCCATCAATTTTGTCTCTAGGGGATTTTAAAGAATTACCATATGAACTGATACATCAATTAAAAACAAGTGTAGTGTGTGGGTGCCCTACAATATCACAAGCCATACAGTGACTCCAAGCAAACCACTCCAGCAGAGTAGTGTTCCAGCATGGATGATTTTGAAAACATTATGATAAGTAAAGATGTAAGAGCCAAAATTAACCTGTGAGCCCCACTTGCCCAAGGACAGATAACTTCCTGGAATGCTGGGGGCTGTGGTTCTCAGAAATTAACAAGCCACAAGTTTTGGCTCCTCTAGACAAGCTGGTTTGCACCAGAAGTGCTTGATTGAATGTGGGTGGGAGGTTCACAGGCAGGAAATACATCAGGATGTATGCTTGCCCCTGATTGGTCCTGGTGGGAAATACGGTAGCCTTCTGGTTTTGCCTTTTTTAGGCCTCTGTAAAATGTGACTCGTGGCCATTTTCTGGGAACCCAGAGATGGACCTGGCCAGAATCCATTATCTTGGCCAGTATTTAAATTAAAGCTTGCTTCAAATTGGCTCAAAAATTGTGGAATTGGTCTTTCTCCCACGATTTTCAGGATTAACAAAGACCACGTGTCTTGTGATTCCACTGACAACAAATGTCTGAAGTTGATAGGTGTCAGGGAAGCAGAGAGTGACTATTAGGACATATGAGGTTCTTTGGGGTGCTGAAAACATCCAGCTCTTTGAACTGGGGATGTAGGTCAGTGGTAAAGCACTTGCCTGGTATGTGGAAGGCCCTGGGTTCAACCTCAGTATCACAAAAGGAGAAGAAAGGAGAGGGGACAGGTGTGGGGAGGAGGAGAGGAAGGAAAGCAGAAAGAGAAATGGAAGGGGAGAGGAGAGAAAGGGGGGAGGAAGAGAAGGAGAGAGGGAAGGAGATTCATTAGACTATCAGGATGGTCAAATGGCTGAGAAAGTACTAAAGCCAATGAAAGTCATACTCTAAACAGGTGGCTTGTGTGGTGTATGGACTGTATTTTAATAAAAGATGAGTCACAGACCACTCTGGAGGAGTGGTCCAGGGCCAGAGAGAGGCTGAAGCTTGATCTGCAGTGCTCCTGACTTCTCACAGGGCACTTTCAAATTAAAGCCGTGTTAAGTTTGTATTCCTAACTCTTCGTTCTTTCTCTTAAGCACACCCCCTCCTCCAGATTGCATTCTGGGTAATCTGGCCATACCTGGATGGACATGCATTACCTGGAACCACACCAGAGATATTTTTAAGGGTCAGTGTTCATCCCCTGAGCAGCATGAGGGCCCCAAGGAAAACAGAGTCACTGAGCCTCTTGGGAAGACTTCTCACATTAGCCTCCAATGAAAGCACATGAGACTGTGTGGGGGATCTGATCACAGGCTCGGGCTCTAATAATTCATAAGCCCTGTGTAGGCTTGAGAAAGGGGAAGAGAGAAGCCAGGGACAAGCCTCCTGACTGTGCAGTGGCTGGCTCTGGGATTTGGAGCCTCCACAGCCACACCAGGAGGCTGCTCAGTGGCCCCAAGGGGGCCCAGCAAAAACCTCAACTGGGCTGTTGTTTGGTGTCTTATCTGTGGCTTGACTTTAAGCCTTTGGGAGTCACATTTCCCTTCATATTTAAAAAAGAGAGAGAAAGGCTGAAACTCCCCAGCACACAGAGGGTGGTGGCTCTAGTCCTTTCTCCTGCGATGTCTGAGGTCCCTGTGCTTCCGGTTTGGAGGGACTAGGTTCAGACTTACTCCTGACAGAGTTTTGAGCACATAGCTAAAGAAGAGGCAGAAGGGAAGAACGCAGTGGACTGTCCCCTGCCGCAGGCATTTGGGGGGGGGGACAGGTGCCAATGGTCTGGGCAGGCTCCGCCCACACCGAGTGTGGGCAGACCTCCAATCTCAGGGACTGGTGGCTCATGGGCATGGAGGGGCTCTTCTTAGACCCCAAGAAGAATGGGAGGACAGAATGGGAACACCTGTGCATCTGCTTCCAGGAGAGAGAACTGCTCTGGAAATCGGGATCTGCCTCTTCATCCCCACCTGCTTTAGCTGGGAGAACTCTAAGTTAGGAACTGGATCTGCTACAAAGAGAGTCAAGCGTACTAAAACCCAGCCTCAGGGAAGATAAAAGGGAATGTCTTGCTTTCTGCCAAGAAAAGTCTTTCCTGGTGCCTTGTCAAGAGATCTCCTTCTGAAGTCACTAGGACGGATCATTCTGGCCCCAGGCTTCTGCCTGTGTGGGACTCGGCAGGGGGTCAGTTCCTGATGCAAAATCACATTTGTGTTCATGGTCCATCTCTTTAATCAAAACCTTTAAAGTCATGCCTTTGGGACTTAATGCCTGGGATTCCCATCCCCCACCAAAACAATGTACGCTTTTAATTATTTAAGTGCCAAAAGAACCCAAAACAACAACAACAAACAAACAAACAAACAAGCAAACAAAAAAAAACCACACCCGACCGCGAGACTTGAGTAGTAATGTTACACACGGTGGGAAAGGGTGCAGCTCAGGCAGTGTGGGGCAGGACATACCCCCACTGCTCACTTCTCCTTCACCCTAACGTGCCTCTTCCTCTCCCTGGGGAGAAGCCAGTCATTACCCTTGAGACACTTAGCTATAAATACCACCTTTATGGGAAAGAAGACTGCTAGAACCATCCAGAACCTTCCAGCTCTGTGCAAGTGTCTGTCCATTATCAGCCCTGAGCTTCTCACGGGCTTGCACAGGTACAGCTAGTTGCCATTTTTATACGGGAGCCGTGGAGGCTCAGAGAAGTTGAGCACCTTGTTGAGAGCCAGCCCGCTGTTATGTGAGAGAATGGGGGATTCCTGCAGGCCTGTTCAGGTTGGAGGCCAACCTGGTCTACACAGTAAGTCCTAGGCCAGCCAGGGCTACATAGTGAGACCCTCTCTCAACCCATCCCCCCAAAGAGACTGAGTTAGTTCCCACGGGAGTGGAGTAGCTCTCACAGGCACAGAGAAGAGAGTCAACTTGACCCTTTGTTTTGTTTTGTTTTTTTTCTCTCCTTTTCTTTCCTGTGACCCTTTTCTTATTTTCTAAATAAGTCACTCTCAGTCCTTTCTCAGACCGGGATCTCTCCCCACCTTGTGATGCTGTCTGTCCTGAGGCCACAAGCTTTGACCCCCAGGACTTGTGTGTTGGTTGATGTTTAAACCTACGCTGTCCTTCAAACTTAATTCATTATAAACTGCTGCAAGTTAATACTTAGGAACATTTTTTAAAGTCATGAACTACTTAGCCTCGGGGATTTTGTTACCCAAAACAGATGAACCAAGAGCTTGTCTATTTTATTTTACTTCATTCGGCACACAAATAACTGGATTTCATTTTAACATTTTCGTAGATGTGTGTCACTGTACTTTGCTCATATTATTACCCTCCCGACTCTTTTGGCTCCCTCTCCTTTCCTTATGGTCCTCTTCCCCGCCCCCCATCCCCACTCTGCTCTCGTGTCGTATTATCTGCCTATAACTCCCGACTCCTCACAAGGGAGAGAACATGTGGTAGTACAAATGAGAATGGCCCTCATATGTTTGACTGCTTAGTCGTGAGGGAGCGGCACCCCTCGGGGGAGATTAGGAGGTGTGGCCCTGTTGGAGGGAGTGTGTCACTGGGGGTGGGCTTGGACGGTTCAAAGTCCCAAGCCAGGCCCAGTGTCTCTTTCTCTTCCTGCTGCCTGAGCATCCAGATGTAGAACTCTTAACTTCTCCAACACCACGTCTGCCTGCATACCATCATATTCTCCACCATGATGATAACAGACTAAACCTCTGAAACTCTAAGTAAGCCCCCAAGTAAATTCTTCCTTATAGGAGTTGCTGTGGTCATGGTGTCTCTTCAAAGCAATAGAACACCAACTAAGACTTAACATGAGATATTTTTTCTTTTTTTCCTCCATTGCCCTCTTTACTTTTTAATTATGTGTATATGTGTACATATACATGTGTATGAGTATATGCACAGAGGTGCAGGTGCCTGTGAAGACCAGAAGGTGGCATGAGACCCCCTGAAGCTGTAGTTACAGGTGGTTGTCAGCCACCTGATATAAGTGCTGGAAACCAAACTCAGGTCCTCTGCAACAGCAGTACATGCTCTTAACTGCCACGCCCTCTCTCCAGACTCATGACTGTTTTCAGTACATGATTCTGGAAAAACAGAAGCATTTATGTTGGAGCTCACCTAGGTTTCCTAATGGCTTTACCCAGCAGGACGGCATAAGAGGATGATTGGACCACAGGCCTGAGTACCAGGTGTTTGTAAGGGTCGACACTTGGCTGAACCTAGCAAGGGGGAGGTCTTTTGCCCCTCCCCTGGGCATTGTTATAAAAAGCCCCTTAGAATAAAGTTTTGGGGCAGTGGATAAGGATCCAGGCCCAGCTGAGGCTGTCCTGTGTTTCTCTCTGTTTCTCTCCCCTCTATTTCTAACTAATTCTCATGTTCCTAATTCCTTGAGAGTCCCTGGGGTAAATAAATGTGGGAGCTGGTCTCCCACACATTTACACACACACACACACACACACACACACACACACACACACACACGAATAAGTACCCAACTTTTTAATAATTAATGTGTAAATCCTGTTTGTAAGGAGAAAATCGCGGGGCTGGGGTGCAGCTGAGGTGAGGCTGGGTGGTAGAGTACTTGGCTAGCATGCATGAGGGGAGGGAGGGGGAGGAGAAGGCGGAAGAGGAAATGACGTTCAAGGGCTAATGAGAACGGGGCCTCAGCACAGTCGAACCCTGCTCTACACTGAGGAAGCTGCAGAGGATGGAGGGAGGCAGATACTCTAACTGGAAGCTTCTACAACATTTATATGAGCAGAGGGTACAGCACAAACAGAAAGGTGCCCGGAGGAATGCTTCCCTTAATTGACAGGTCTGTGTAGAATTGCTAAAAACAAAAAGTGGATGACCGTCAGCCAGGGGACTTGGGGAAGCAATGGTGTCTCTATAGGAGGGAATAATGCCACTCGGCGCTTTAGAACAGTCAAGTATACACAAAACTATCACGGAGACTAGCGGGGCCAGCCCCAGCTCCATCCACCACCCACTCCTGTTTTCCTCAAGCATCGCCTGTCTCCCCACCTCCCATCAAGTCAGTTCTTCGGAAGCCAATCCCAGATGTCAAGTCCTGTCATCTTTCTTTGCTCTCTCCTTCTCTCCCCCACCACTTCCTCCCCACTCCCTCTTCCCCTATATTCTGTATATGAAAGAAAAAATAATAGAGTATCTGTCTTTTTAGAAACTGTCTTATTTCACTCACCAAGATAATACAGGGTTCTGCCTGTCTTCTTGCAAATAACATGACTTCATTCTTCTTTCTGGCTGCATAATACTCCATTGTGTATGTGTTCTATTGGAAGCTCCACCTCACCCCTGGCACCCTGGCATCCATACACCCAAAGAGTCTGGAATGTTCTGGTGGAAGCCCCACCTCTCTGTCCCTCAGAAAGTCCGGCGAAACACAACTCCTCTCCCAGAGATGCTGAAGACCACTCCCACAGGGTATTTAAACTGCACCCTAGAAAACAGACACATGTTTGTTTGGTCTCTTATCACCATCTCCTCTCTGAGGGCCTGGGAATGCTTTACCCATTAAACCGGGACTTTTTCTACTTCGGTCTGATTTGTTCTGATTTGGATTGCTGCATTGGCGGAGAGGCCTATCGGGGTGCAAAAGCTTTTCAGTATATATACCACACTTTCTCTCTCTGTTCATCTGTTGATGGGCACCTAGGATGGTCCCATGACTTGGTGGAATGTTGGGTGTGTAGCACAGTAATAAACATGGGTGTCCGGATACTTCAGCTTGCTGACTTTGACTCTTCCAGGTATGCGCAACTGAACCATGTGCTTGTTCTATTTTAGGCTTCAGCTCCTTCTCACATTGTGTGTGTGTGTATGTGTGTGTGTGTGTGTGTGTGTGTGTGTGTGTGTGTGTGTGTACATACCACAGTGCATTTGTGGAGGACAACGTGTGAGAGCTGGTTCTCTCCTTCCACCACATGGGTCCCAGCAATAGAGCTTTGGCCCCTGTTGGCCCCTGGCTTGGCAGCAGGCACCTATTTTCAGCTTTTTGAGGAACTGTAACCATACTGGTGGTTATACCGATTTACATCCTGACATTTCAACGTGTGTCTCTTAATGTTAGACTCACAGCACATTTTAAAAACTAACCATGGATACTTTGTTTTATCTTAGTATGTTGTTTATTGAACTAGAATGTGTGTCCTTAGGCTAGTTCTCATTTGCTCCGGGCCACCTGGCCACAGAGCCAGTAGACCAAACACAGGCTTTGCGGAGGGCTGGTTTCCAGGGGGCTTAGAGTGTGATCCTGGGCACAGCTCTGAACTCTTCCAGTCTAGTCAGTAAGAAGGAGGACAAACAGCCTTCTTCCCCTTGTGGAGTTGTTTTTTTTTTTTCAAGGAGGAAATGAGTTCATGCTTACATTCACTCAGAAGCAGAGAGCACACACCGGGCCTCCAGAATCTATTAACGTCTGTTATTATTGGAAAGTGTGTGGGTGCGGTGTCAAAAACAGGATTAAGAGCTAGGTTTCTAAGACATCTGAGGGATTCTGCATCCAGCCAGTCACTAAAACCGCTGGGCAAATTCTGGTGGTTGGTGTTGAGTATCTGCGTATCTTGGACTCCGTTGAAATAGTCAACAGCAATGGTTTGTTTAGGCTTCAGTCAGGCATGTCATTCAAAAGCATGTGACTTTTTATTATAATGCCAATTCAGATGTCTTAATCAGTAGCATCTAAAAAATAAAACTAAATCCTAGTTTAATGCCTCGCATGGCATGGATGATGGCTAGGGTGGAAAGAAAGAACATATCCCCAGGACTGTTTTGGAGATTAGACAAACTTTAATGTCTTCGTTGCTGATAAAATGAAATAACAACACAAACTGATGAGAAACTTGACTGAGCATCAGTTGAAAGCACTAAAAATAACAGGAAAAAGTCAAGAGAAAGGTCCAGGACTTCACAAAAGGAACAGAACGGAATCTGAAAACAACAGATTAGGTCTAAAGCAGTAAAAGAAGCTAAACCAAATACTCCCTGGGACAGAAAGAGACAGGGAGAGAGAATCCTGAGTAAGACCCTAGAGCAGCTGCTGGATGGCCTAAGTGTGGTTAGAGAGGAAGGCCACACCTCCCATCTGTTCCTGCACAAAAGGATCCATTCTGGGCATCCCCCGGCATGAAAGCTGAAGGGGGAGCAGTTGCTTAATTGACCTTTATTCTTCCTCATTGCATCAAGGGGTTGAGTGTGTCAGATGGTAGAACTGGCATTCCCACGGTCTCTTGGCTCCAAGGCTCGGCACGCACTGTTCTCTCTCATGAAACACCTCCTCAGATCCCATGGCATCTTGTTGGTTCTGGTTCGTTTGAGGCACTAGCCGAGACACCTGCTCTGGAAAGCCTTACCTGATGTCTCCAGCCTGGCTAGGGGCACCTACAGGGCAAGCTGCTGGCCGTCTCAGCCACTGTCAGATCACCCACCCGTCTCTCCTATTTAAGGGAGTGAACAGAGGTGCATGCTCACCTAGCGGGGAAGGGAGGGTTGGATTCAGTGGAAATCCTGGAACCGCTCCCTCTGCATTCTTCAGACTCCTACAAGGGAGGAGACAATGGATGGGAGGAAATTCAAGAAGGAGGTGACTCCATAAGAAAGTTTCCCTGAAAGTAAATACTAGCAGGAGAGAGAAGGAGCAGACAAGATTTTGGAAAAGCCTAAGGAATGTAAATCCTTCCTTTCCTCCACCTGAAAACATTAAAGCTATTTTTCTGGAACACGGTGTTACGGTTTTTATGTATATTAAAAAAAAAAAAATCACTGCTTTATTCACCATAGCAGAGTTGGAATCAACCTAGTTGTCCATCAACAGATGAATGGTAATAAAAATGTGGTTCGTATGAAAGATAAAATAGTCCTCATCTCTAAAGAAAAATGATGCTCAAAAATGTGCAGAATAGACTTAGAATGTATAGTCTCAAGTGAGGCTACACAATCTCAGGAAGAAAAAAACCTCATGTTCTCTCTCATGTTCTTCTAGAGAGTAAGAAAGCACTCTCACACACAATGATATATGCATCTATGTAAACAAACATACATGTGGGTACGGTGTAGGAGGTAGAAAGAACAAGAGAGGATAAATATCCGGATGAAGAAGGACTGCATGCAGGTGATGACATGAGTTATGACAGAAGAGACAAAAATGATAGTTTTTCTATTTCTAATTCTGTCATGGATTGGGGGGTTTGGGTGGTAGATAAGTACATAAAGTATATTTGATATTGTAAGTGTAAAGTTTGAGGTAAAGCTCCACAGCTTACATTCTGAATGACTGTTCTAACTACTCTGCTGGTGTCTCCAGCTCGGGGGGGCCCATTCCAAACCCCGCCCCTCTCAGAAAGACTGCCCAAAGTCCAGGCTCCTCCCCTGAAGCTGAAGCTGCTACCTGCTCAAGACCACGCCGACAGGGTATTTAAGCCCTCTCCTCAAGACCGGCCATGTAATTTCTCCTGATCCCTTTCCCACACACACATCTCTGGGGCCTGGGAAGGACACCTGGGAGTGCTTGGCCCAATAAACCTGGTCTTTTTAATTAAGCTTGATCCGGCTTACTGCGTTGGTGGAGAAACCTATTATTGGGGTACCAGTACTTATCAGTAACTATATAGAAGGCCACTGATCTGTACTGACTTTGGGGTCTGGTTAATTTTGGTGTGTGATATTTTCCCAAATTTCTTGTTAATCTAATATAAAATAACAAATTTTTAATTGGAAAAAAAAAGTAAAAAATAAATAAATAAATAAAGATACGTGGTTTCCATACCAGAAGATAGTAGAGGTAGAATGCCCTTGCTTGTGGGTCTGGTACTCACCTTCACTTAGACCAACAGCTCCTCCGCTCCCACTAAAACCTCTAACTCTACACCCTAAACACCTAACAGGAGCCCACGATTGTGTGATTGCCTAAGGGAAGATGCTCTGCTTACTCCTCCTCAGCACCCCCACCCATCCTCACCCCCCACCTCCCTCCCCATCGCCATCCCCCACTCCCATCCCATTCCAATTCCCACCCCTCCCCCCATCCTGTCCTCCTCTCCCTCCTTCGCCTCTTCTTGAGACAGGGTGTCTTTCTATATAGACCAGGCTAGCCTCGAACTCTTGATCCTCCTACCTAGGCCTCCCAAGTGCTAGGATTACAGACTTATGCTGCCACACCCAGTTTAAAGGAAGATTCTTAGACACAGAGAGAGCCAGACAGAGCTAGAGAGAAGGGCTGAGGGATTAGAAATGGCCCTGAACAGATCCCCATTTTCTGGTCAGTTAGTCTTAACCCCTGAGTCTTGCCCATGTGCTGAGTGACCGGTTTGAGTGGCAGCGAGCAGCTACATGGGTAGGTAGAGACCAAGAGACGGGACATGGGCAGTCAGTACAGTGAGTGGGCCTCGGCAAGGTTTAGCACTGACAGACCCCTTTTAGACTAGGCTCTGGGGGTGCTGGGCTCACTCCCTTAGCATACTTCACTGTGGTCACTTCCTGGCAGGGCTGTTCCTCATGAAACAGGAAGTTAATAGGAGCCAAAGGGGCAAAGTGCAGGGACCTGATCCCGGGACCTGACTCCCTGGGGTGCTCTGCTCGAACAGCACAAAGCCTGCTGGCAAACTGTAGGGTCTGGCTCTGTAACGCATCCTCATGATGCACCTCATGGCCAGCATCATCCCAGAGGTCGGGGCTAGCTTGATGTGGAGGGTGGTGCAAACGCCTGAGAGTTTGGCCTTTCGCGGGGTGAAATACACGCAGAGCACCAAGGAAGCCAAGAATCAGGGGGAGCAGAGTGGGTATGGCTTGACCCTCCTCTGCCTCCCAAGCCCATGGACTTCAACCCCAGCCCTCCTTGGCATCCTGGGAGAAAGAGCACTGTGGTGTAGTGGGCCTGGTGTCTGAGGAGCTGTGCCAAACCAGGTGGGCTGTGGTGGTCTCCAGGCAAACATAAGTACTCTTACAGAACACAGCAGCAGACAGACGAGGCTGCTCTGTGACGAGGACAGGGTGAGAGGAAAACAAGGCCACTCTGTCATCATGAGTGAGCTCAGACCTGAAGGACATTAACCACACCACAACACTGACCACATCCCCCTTTCCCAGCTGACTCAAGGCACCACTGCCTCTCTCCCAACTGCAGCAGGAGCCCTGCTTTGTTAAGAGCATCCACGTAACCCAAAGGACAGTGAGGCCTCCTTGAACCTTCACAAAGTCGCCTGGCATAAGTCCAAGTCCTCAGGTCTGGTTTACAGAGATTTATGACTCTCTCTAATGGACATGTCCCACAGTAATAAAGAGGTGTTCCTCTGTACCTGGCCAATCCACTCACTTCTGTCCATCGGTAGTATGCCCCACAGGTATGCTCTAGGCAGACTTCACCCAGCGTCAAGATGGGAGGCCAGGACAGAGTGTGCTTAACAGTGTGCATACCTGCTTTACAATGTTTACACACTTAAACATACACTCCAGCTGGACTCTCACAGCCACTACAGGGTGACAGCAGGTGTGTGTCTAAGGCAAGGCTGAATGTGACCGTGTGCCGGTAGAGACCAGACCCTTCTGGAGAAAGACCACTGCAGAATGATATGCAGAGAGGTGTTAAGAACTGGCAGGAACTGGAGGCGGTCCCAAGGCAGACAAATTGGAACCAGCGATCCAGGGTCCTAGGGAAGCTTTCACAAGGTCAACTACAATATGGTAATGACTCGGGCCCTAGACATGTGCCCATTTGGAGATGGCCGAGGAGAACAGCAGACATTTTATATAAGAAGGTTGTCATGGTCACTGTGGGATGGGAGCTGAGTGTCCCAGGTTGCCATTATGGAAGCTCCCCAGCTTACGGAGGCAATGTCAGCAGAACCCCTCACCCAGTGGCCCTCAACCTGTACCAGTCCTCCAGCTCCTACCACCAAGGGACATTTGGCAAAGTCTTGGCACATTTTGATAGCTGTAACAAGAGTGGAAATTTGCTGCTGGCTTTGAGTGGAGGAAGTCAAGGTTGCCATCTTTCCATATCCCATAATGCCTAGGGCAGCCCTACATCAGAGGATGTTTGGGCCCCAAAGTTGATGGTGAGACACTAGCCTAGACACTCAAGAGGATGTGGCATGGGCAGCCTGGGCACAGCAACATGTATGTGACTTGCTTGTGCCTTAGAAAGGTGACCTTGGGACAGTCCTCAGAAGGCAGAGATGGAGACACTGTTTTAAGTGATGTCACACATTTTCATTAAGGTCCTTGTAGCTGGACTTGAATAGATCCTTCCATTGGTTACCTTGGGAACGATGAACTAGGGAAAACAGTCTAGTAGTCGGGGTCATGTGATGGAAAAGAAAGAAACTTTTGAAAATATCGCACTAAAGAATTTCAGGAATGAGAAAGATAAATTATTCAAGGTGCTTATGAATTCAATCTAAGAAGCACATGCTAATCGGAAACCCTGTTTGAGGGCCAAGGGCAAGAGAACAGCCCCTCAGCCCTTCCTGTTTTGTTTGGTAGCTCAAAGGCCTGCTTGCAGCCCGGGCCCCAGGTCCTCCTAGGCCAAGTTATTACAAAGAGATAAAGGATCTTGTGTGTTTATCTCAGCTCAACACGATCTGGTTACAGGCTCCTCTCCCCGGCTTGCCCCTCTGCCATCCAGAACATCTGCTTATGTTAAAATATAATCAACAAAGACTCACAAAAGCTCTCTTGTCTGTTGGAGTGGAACAGAGACCACAGGCTTCACCCCCAAACTCAACTGGGCTTACGTGTTCTTGCTCAGACAATTAACTCTCCAATTTAAACTCAGGGGAAACAAGGCCACAGAGTCCTCTGAAACGCTGGAGCCAGGAACAAATGGACATGGAGTCATAGGCAACGAACACCACGTTCCAGGACAGTCAAATATAGAAGCTCTCAGGGCCAAGAAATTCAAGGAAACTCCAGAATGATTTATTTTATAATTCGGACAAGTTTTAAGATAAAGATTTTTAAACTCATTTATTTTTAGGTAAGCCTTCCTCCTTTTGGAAAGAAATTGTTTTCTATCTAATGACCATAAGAGGAGGTTGGACTTTCTCCACAGGAACAACAACAGTAAGCAAGCTAGAGAATATTTCTTAAGCACAGTCTCCAAGGTGAGTACTGGGACACAACTGATATTCACTATTAAAAATAAGTTTCGTAGCAACACTCAGAGCAGAGATCTTCATTGGAAATGAGACTTCAGTTCCCAGACTTGAGGGATCAATGCAAGATGGGACAGAGCCTTACATACTATGGAGGAAGTGCTGGTCCCTATGCACTCGTGGGCTCTTCAGGGATATGTCTCACCAGGCATGCAAATTTATTCAACTAAACAGATAAAGCATCTTTAAGCCCCGGAAGTACGAGTGAGCAAGACAACACAGTTCCTACAGCCACAGGGAAATGACCCATGGGGATGGGTTCTAAGCATGTTTTCCCGAGTGTGATCAGTATTTGGCAGAAGTTTAGAATCAGTGTGTGGGTGGGAGTGTTGGTGTGCTGGCACAGCCTCACTGGTGGCTGATCACACACATCTTCCCATGGTGATCTCTCATTTTAGCAGCTCACGGTCACTCCTCCTAACAACCGAGGCAGGAGGGTCTCAAGTTCAAAGCTGGCCTGGACTGCTGAGTAAATTAAAGAGTGAGCAACTTGGTGAGACCCTATCTTAAAATAAAAAGTAACATCAGGGCTGGGGATGTAGCTCTGAGGTAAGATGCTTGCCGAGCATGTGCAAGCTGAGGTTCCATCCCTAGAACTTCAAAATAATGATGATGATGATGATGATGATGATGATGATAATAATAATAATAATAATAATAAAGAAATAAAGGCTGGAGAGGTGGCATGTAAGATGAGAACATTTATTGTTCTTGCAGAAGATCCAGTTTGGTACCCGGCACTCACATCTAACATCTCACAATGACCTGCAACTCTAGATCCAGGGACTCTGACACTCCCTGGCCTCCCAGGGTGACTGCACATACAAGGTGTACATAACTCATATATGCACACGTGCATCACATAACTAAGAACTAAATGAATAGATCTTTTCAAAACAAAATTAAAAACAGAATAGAATAGAATGCAACTTTCTGATCTTCCTGCCTCTACCTTTCCAGAGCTGGGATTACAAGTGTGCATCACCACACTCTACTTTAGGTGGCGTCAGGGACAGAATCTGGGTCTTGAAGAATGCTAGCCAGACCCTACCAACTGAGCTGCCTCTCCAGCACTGCTGCAACATTCTTAAAAAGCTTAAAGGTAATTGTCACTGGCTTGGGCTATGCCTATGTGCAGTGGCAAATGTTCAGTTTCATTTTTAGGGCAACATTAAGTAAACATGACTCCACCTATTCGCCCATTGGGGTACTAGATTAGAGGCTGTACCCATCGCACACAAGAGTCCTCATCAGATTGCCTGGGAAACACCTGCTGAACACTTACCGACAGTGGACTTCTGGGTCCCCATGCACAAAGGAGGCTGGGAAACTGTACCCTTGCCTGCCACCATGAGAATGCTCCAAAAATTTTGGTTCTGGGCTCTGGGAGGCCACGTGGCCCCACCCCTCACTTAAGATGAAGGAAGAAAAATCCCAAGGTTGAAGGACATTGTGACAGAAAGTGTTAGTTCCTGTGCACTGTTCAGCCTGTCCACTGCTCAGGCATGGAATGAAGGACTATGGGTAAATGCATCAAAGATCCCTTCTGTGTGTGGGTTTGGTTTGGTTTGGTTTCTCTTTGCTATGGATGAAGACTCGTTAGCTCAAAGCACCATAACCTAATTCTGATATCCACTTATCTAGTCACTTTTGAAATAGCCCAAACAAGGAGGTTTGTAGTAATTTAATCTCACTTATTTCCCTGTACCCAAGATCTGTCACCCACTGATAAGACACAGCCTTGAAATGACAGACTCCAAGCTGCTGCCTCTGTTATGGCTCTCTGATCCACAGACCGTCTCCAGGCCTCTGAGCACGATGACCTAGGCATCCAAACTCCTCCTTCAACTTCTCCCCTTTACCCTTTACCCCACTCCCATCCCTCATGCTGGCACCTGAAGGACGGCCTTTCTCTCACCCAAGCCCATGAATCCCCCTGCAAAGGCGTACTGTGTGCTTGCCTCTCACGGCGCTATCTTTCTGTTCTCTTTAATCTGCATCCACCCCTTAGTCCTCTGTACAAAAATAATGCAAATGTAGATTGAAGAAAGAAACTTGAACAACATTCAAGGCCCTAGTATGAATAGATGTGAGGAAGAAATTCCATGGAGATGTCTGGTTTCATCCCTGAGATTAAGTTAGGGGACCCATGAGACCCCCAAATGTCAGTCTCCTGACTTGATGTCGGTTTCCGGTGTGTCTAGCCTGCAATCTGATGACACTGGCAGTCTTAGGCTTGGCCACACGGACAAATCCTGACAATGGCCTACACGTTTTTATACTGCTTGTCGGCAGCATCGAAGAAGTTCAGAAGGAACTCATGGAAGCCATTGACCTCCCCAGCAGCAAAGCCCCCTCCTTCGAAGGAACACAGAGTCCAGAGGAAGCAAAATTCACACAGCCCCTGGCCGGCTCCCTCCATGGGCAAACTGCCTTCGACAATAACACAAGGAATTCCAGCTGGAAAACAAAGTTTTAGTATTTTTTTTAAAAAAGCTCTAAAATCAGAATTCTACTCCCCAAATCTAAACGTGTGCACCTTTACCAACTGTTTGACCCCATGAACTGTCCAGCTGCCTTGCCTGCCTCAACTGCCTAGCTTTAATAAGAGGAATGAAGAAGAGCGGGTGGGTGTCCAGTGAGAATGTTCCTTCCGGTCCCCTGCCCCGGGAGTCCGGGGGACGCCACTTGACATTTGAAATCACAGAATCAAGTATTTTGAGTATGCTTTCCTGGTTTGGACTAGCAAATGACTCCCATAAGAATTTCCACATTTTGAGGAAATTTAACACTTTCATCCTATATACTTTTGCCAAAACTGAAAATCATGGCTTGTATAGGTTCATAAGCCTCCACTGGGGTTTTGTAGTGGGTAGTTGTTCCAGCTGTGACCTTGAAGCACTGCCCCTAGTGAGGCAGCAGGGAACTGCTACTCCTGCCTATGACCTTGAAGTATCTGCCCCTGGGGTGTGGCCGCTGGGGACCCTTAAGACCTGAGATGCGTGTCCGATCTCAGTTCACTTCACTTCCTCGTGGTTTTGGATGCAGGGACAGACCAGGCAGATCTTTTTACTTGTTTGTTTGTTTGTTTGTTTGTCTGTGTAGTCCTGGCTATCCTGGAGCTGGCTCTGTAGACCAGGCTGGCCTCCAACTCCTCTGAGTTCAGTTGAGGCAGATAAGGCAGCTAGATAGTTTATGGGATTAAATTGTTAGTAAAAGTGCACTCTGCCTCTGGGCGGTGGTGGTGCACGTCTTTAATCCCAGCACTTGGAAGGCAGAGGCAGGTGGATCTCTGTGAGTTCGAGGCCCGCTTGGGATACAGAGTGAGTTCCAGGAAAGGCGCAAAGCTACACAGAGAAACCCTGTCTCGAAGAAGAAAAAGAGTGCACTCTGCCTGCCTCTGCCTCCCAAGTGCTAGGACTAAAAGCATGTGCCACCATGCCCAGCTTTACACTAGAGGTTTAAAATATACTTACACATATCTCTACCACAAACCCACTACGATTACTACAATTATTATTCTTATTTTATAGATGTGGAAACTGGACATGAGGGCTTAAGTAATCTGCTTGAGAGCAAGCAATTTCCAAGTTAATTCAAATTTTCTTTAGAGCCATCCTTCCCAGCAGAGTAGATATTGGCCACACAGAGCTACCAAGCCCTTGAGATTGATTTATCTAGATTAAAGTGTGTGGTGTGTGTAAAACATATTTTGATGGCTTGTATAGAAAAAAGGATGTAATATACAACACTAGTAATTTTTAATTGTATTTATTTATTTGTGTGTGTATGCATGTGTATGTGTGTGTGTGTGTGTGTGTGTGTGTGTGTGTGTGTGTGTGTATGCCACATGAGTGCAGGTGCACATAGCAGCCAGAAGGGGGCATCAGATCCCCTGGCACTGGAGTTACAGAAGTCTGTGAACCTCCCAGTGTGGGTGCTGCTAACCAAACTGAGATCTTTCTTCATGGAGAGGAGTGAGCACTTCTGACCATTGACCCACCTCCCCAGTCCAACACTAATGATTTTTAAAACATCAATTATGTGCTAGGGAGCTAGCTCAGCAGGTAGCAGTGTTTGCTTAGCAAGCCTGGGAGCTTGAGTTTATTCCCAAAAGCCATCGGAGAAAGAGAAAGCCCACCACACCTGAAAGTTGTCCTATGGCCTCACACTTGCTGGAGCACATGAACACCCGTGTTCACACGCTCTCACATCATCCACATAAATACACACATGATATAATAAGATAATTTTATTTAAACAGATTATTTCTAAAAATATTATCTGAGCTATAGCAGACAAAATGAAACACGGTATTAAAATTAGTTTCACCTCTTAGGTTTTAAGTGGCTATTAGATAACATCTGTTTAACTGTACTGGTGGCTCACATTGTATCTATTGGGCCACGTGTTCCAGACCTTGAATTTTTCATCGTTTTGCCTTCCCTCTATACTACTTGTGTTTATGAGAAAGTGTTGTCTTTTTTCCTCCCTTACGTAGGTGAGGGAATTGAGGCCTGAGGCAATAAAGAACAGAAGTCAAACATTAACCCTGAGGCCATCTCCAGACAAGCTAAGAACAACAGAGCAAGCACACTCTTCTCCCAGCGTGGCAGGTTGGACCTGCTTTCCAACTCACCCTGAAGCCTCTGAGCTCCAGAAGTTTAGCAACTGCATGAGGTCCGTCATCCAATCAAAAGCCAGGCGCCGGCTGTACCTGCCTGTGGGTTCCTTCTTTCCATCCTGGATGGAACTCAGCAGGCTGAGAAGGTGCCAGCTTGTGAAGCCTTTGTCCAGGGGTCACGGGTTATTTTTATAGGACTCATAGAGTCGTTAATAGTGATTGCTGGTTTTCTTTACCAAGGAAAATGTACAAAACGCATACCGGGCCACTGGAGTTAAGAGCATGGACTGCTCTCACAGAGGACCTGAGTTCTCTTCCCAGCACCCATGTCAGGTAGCTCACAACTGCCTATAACTCCAGCTTCGGAGAAGCTGGTGCCTTCTGATCTTCGGGCACCCACGCTCTCCTCCACCCACCCACACACAGACACTAACATAACTTAAAAAAATGAACCAGGGTTGGGGATGTAGCTCAGTGGTAGAGCACTTGCCTAGCAAGCGCAAGGCCCTGGGTTCGGTCCTCAGCTAAAGCAAAAGGAGAGAGAGAGAGAGAGAGAGAGAGAGAGAGAGAGAGAGAGAGAGAGAGAGAGAGAACAACAACAAAATACACCAGAGTTCATTTGTCTCCCTAAGAAAGCCACACTTTTCCCCAGCTCTAACTAGAGAAGACTGGACAGGCTGCATTTTCTTATTTTCCCGTGGAAGGTCCCTACACAGGAAGTGGTTCTTGAAATAGGAGCTTTTCCACAGGTGCGGCCTGACAGAGCAGGACTTGGCCATGAAAAGCACAGTCCACTGAACCTTCCTGCCGAGCTCCGGGAGGGCCCTGCCCTTGCAGCGCTGAGCAGTTCCCGTCCCTGCGCATTTGCTCAGTGCTCCCGAGCACAGGGCTGCTCCTCCGCCTCCATCTCGCTGTTCACCTGTGACGTCTATAAACAGCCTCTGTGCGATCTAAGCATCTCCACCCGTGCCCAGCCCTCGGCTTGACCTTTTCTAGTTCTTCCTCCAAGTCTTTCTTGTATCCGTCCTTCTCTGGAAAATCTAGTTCTTCCCTATCCCTTGAAACCTGCGAAGGACGGGACTGTGGCTCTGAAAAGTGTACTTCGAAGGTGGTGACGGTGGATCCTCTCCGCAGCCCCTCCTTCACAGGGATTAAGTGTTCTTCTGTTGTGTCCCAGCGCTGGGCAGCTGTCCCCAAGCCTTTTAGGGTCAGCTAATGACAGAGAGCTGTTGGAGGGAACAGAGCTCCCCCCCTTTTAATTCACAGAACTGGGTGTGCTAATACAACCAAGGTCTAAATATAAACTCAACTGTTACCTCGGCAGTTCCTGGTTCCTTGTCATTTAACATTATCTTTCTTGAGTCCTTGTGTTTGGTTTTCCTAATGGGTCCCATTCCCTGAGGCCAAGGGGAGGGTTACTGGAAACCCAATGTTCAGGTTCTGATGAGGGTACTGCTGCTGAATCCTGGCTTGGACCTTCTCTGAGTCCAGTTCCTCCACAAGTACTGAGAGATGAGATGGGATAGTTCCTAAAAGTCCTTGCAGTCTATGATTCTCTAAACTGTGAACTTTTTAGATATCCCTGGCAATCAGTTCTCACTTCCCAAAATGTTGACTTCCTGTGCTTCTGACTTGGTAGATCTGTGGCGACCCTGTGACTAGCTGGCTGTCCCCTTACAAGGTATCTGTAATAACTACATCCCAGACTGCAGGGAAAATGCCCACGTTATATTACAGGTGCACCAGAGTTAAAATAATCTCCTTTATATACTTTAAAGGGGAGGAAGTTAATTCACATTTATAGGAAACTGAGTATGGATTGAGTCAATGTTCCGTGTATCAGGAACTCATGAAGTTATTTTAGGGATTCCTACCTACAGAGAAGCACGCTGTCCACCCTCCAGGGTACTTGCAGAGTTACTGCGCAGTCGCCAAGACAAGTCTCCCTGTCTCCAGTTCTCTCTCGCCAGGCCATTTAACACAGGGCAGGCAGGTAAACATCCTAACATCACTTGTACACACTGTCCCTGCTTGCTCTTCTCCCAGCTCCCTGAGGCCAGACAGATTGAGCACAACCTATTCAGACCAGCAGGTCAAAGCCACCTACATCAGGCCTCCATGGTCTTCGGCAACCTTTCAAATACATGCTTCCTAAACCCAGTGCCCAGGGCGCCCATACACACCCAGCGCATCCAGAACACCCCACACCACATTCTTTCCAGGCCACTTCTCCCTCAGAAATGTTCTTTATCTGTTCTGCCTGAACAACCCCTCCATTCTGTCAAACCAATGCCAGGGCTTGTTATAAAAAATAAGATTTTCTCTCTCCTCCCAAACCCAATAGGCCAGCACTATCTTGTGTATATGCAAATAAATATGTCACCCTTTTATGTAAGGGGCTTTAGCATCTGGGATCCATACATGTGAGCAGGACACTGAGGGACAACTATACAAAGTCAGGAAGCATTTCTCTTCAGAGGAATCCAGGATGTTGTGGCCGTACAGGTTGCAGTATTGGGATTGTTTATCCTCAAGCACATGCAAGGAACACTGTGTATCACACATAACAATAGCTTGTCGGGGGTTGTTTTAAATTTTCCTTTTAGAGTTAAAGTCAACTGATTTAACCACCAAATATTTGAGGAGCGCTGTGGACTGAGCCTGGGCACGGCTCTCCCTCTAAAGCAGGAAACTTGATGGAATCACTCTCCTCCGCTCCCCTCGGTGCCCCCTCCCCCCTCATACATTCATTATTTGCTGAATTAAACACTTGGGCTCTAAAGAAATATAGGCACTCTATAAAAAACTAAACCGGGAGGAAATAAAAGCAGAAAAATAAGAAAGAAAAAAAGACTGGAAAGGGAGAAGATCGTGGCACAGAGTAGAAAACGTGGCTGATATTAAACCCCCCAGAGCTGCTGGCCCTAACCAGGGTGAGGTCAAGGGGTAGGTCATGCAGATGCCAGGATGTGTGGGTCTGTTTCTGGGACTCAGTTCCTTGAGAAGTAGGTCTTATCTTATGGTGGAGGTTATTTCCGTGGAAGACAAAGTCTACTGCTTATGAAATGCAGGTTGAGTATCTCTGACGGAAAAAAATCCTCCAAAATAAAAAAATAAAATAAAAAATAAAAAATTGAGCATTGATACCACACTACAAGTAGAAAATTCTACACCATGAAACTTTATTTCATGAGCAAATTAATGTCAAAACAATGTGTAGAACCGACAAGCTCACAGAGACTGAGGCAGCATGCACAGGGCCTGCATGGATCTGCACCAGATGGGGTTCTAGAGCTGAACGGAGAAGTGCACACTTGCCCCTTCTCTAACCCGGAAGCAATCTCCAACTGATAACCACTTGCAAATGAAAATTTAGTTTCCTCCAAGAGTCTCACAGGGGAAATAAATTACTCTTATGGGCAGGCTGCATGCCCAGCAGTAGATGGACAATAGAAAACAAACCCAACGGCATCTTTGGAGTTTCCTTGTCTCATAATGTCATGTCAGGGCTTTTTCTTTCTTCTTAACTTTTTTAACCCTACAGGTCCTTTGTGTGTGTACTATGGCTTCCAGTTTTGTATATTTATGGGATTCCTGAGTGTGCAAATGAGCGGCTGTCTGTGTCTCTATCTGTTTCTTGTGCCTTTTCTTGGGCTCTTTTAACCTGTTTGGCTGTTTTGTCTTATTCCGATGTGTTTGTGTTTGTTTCATCTTATTATTTTTTATTTTATTATTGTCCCTTAGAAGTGTGTCTGTCTCCTAAGGAGAGACAGAAGGAGAGTGGATCTAGATG
This sequence comes from Onychomys torridus, assembly GCF_903995425.1. Lineage (NCBI taxonomy): Eukaryota > Metazoa > Chordata > Mammalia > Rodentia > Cricetidae > Onychomys > Onychomys torridus. Next base: position 64,534,981 of record NC_050451.1, on the reverse strand, counting down.
GAAGGGCAGGTGTGGAGAAACTGGAAGGAGCAGGCAGAGGGGAGACCACAATCAGGATACATTACATGAAAAAAAAAATCTATTTTCGACAACAGGAAAAACAATGTGTAAACTTACCTTTAAACTACATGTGTATATGGTAACTATGAGGTATAAACAAAGTCCACATTTACACTTGGGTCCTAACCCCAAGATATGCCATTGTGTATAGACGTGATTGGTTGGAACCTCCAGCTCGTTCCTGCACAGTCTAAGAAGCTCCACCTCTCTCTCTTCAAACCCACCCTCTCAGAGAATCTCCAACACGGAAGAGGCACCGAAAAGCCAGTTCCGCGTTCTCGGCGGCTGTGGCAGCTCTGCCCCTGAAGTTGCCAGCAGCCAAAGTCCCCACCTAAAGCGCTCAGCTTTTGACCAAACAAACCCAGCTTGTGGCGGACACATCATCACCCCTTGCCTACAGGCTATATAACCTCCCTGCTTTAGTTCGGGTGCATGACTTCTCCAGCCTCAATCTCTGGAACTGGAGAGCTCACCCAGGAGTTGCTTTGCTTAAACAAACCTGTTCTTTTACTTTTTCAATTCAGTTTGATCCGGCTTACTGCATCGGTAGAGAAACCTATTATTGCAATACAGAGGACTTATTAATAAGTGTGTGTGTGTGTGTGTGTGTGTGTGTGTGTGTGTGTGTGTGTATTCCAACATCAATAGAAGTCCAAAATCCAAATACTTCTGATTCCAAACATTTTGGATAAAAGATGGTCAGTCTTTGTTTTCATTATAGACTTGGTCCCCAAAGCCCCATGGAAAACGTGAGAGCAGCAGAGATGAGGCAGGAGCAGACACAAACCCCTGAATCTCTAGCTTCGCACAGCACACTAGGCCTCCAGGGCTTCATTTCCAAAGCTTCCAGAGGCCACGCAAACTTAGGAGCCTAAGTTTATGATCACTATAGGCCACGAAATATATCAGATCCCACACACACAAGATGCCAGTGATGGATGTGTCCCACTGAGGAGATTCCCGGCTTCTTATCCTAATTCAGTCCTTGCAACTGAGCTTTTCTTATAGCATTTACCATCCGACCCTCTTCTGGCTCAGTGGGCCCTCTCTGTGACTGTTCACCCAACACACATGTAAGTGAAAAAGGGAATGGCCTCACCAAGACTTTGCCCAGCCCAGCCAACCCCTGGGCATAGATTTGCCATGATTTCAATAGGATTCAGAGCAGGGATACATTCAAGACTGTCCTCTTCATTTTTTTTACACCCCCCCTTTTTTTTAAATCATTTCTAAATGTATCAGGAAGCTAATAGCTTACTTTTAAAATCTAAATAATATTTCAAGATAGCCATTATAAATGGAACCTCACCCCCCTTTTCTTTCTTTTTACTTAATTATTTACTCAGCACGTCCTGAGGGGTGTATGTGGAATAAGTTCTCTCCTCCCACTTTTAAATGTTCCACCCATGCTGGAATTTCCTGTTGAGTTTCCTCTCTGAGTATTTTCCTTATAGTTGCATGACGTCCAATTGATTTTATATTTAGTAGTGATTCCCAGAAGACCTTGGACAATAGACATTTTACCAGGAAAAAAACAAACAAGAGATGACCATCCGGGGAATCACAGCCACGGAGCAGATGTGCTTCAGGTGACTGTGGTCATCCCAGGAAGGTCAACATTAAGACGCCTCCTACAGGGTGAGACAAGTGACCAAGTTTCCTGGGGATGCTAGAGTGAAAGGGACGAAACCCTGTGCTGCCTTCCATGTCCGTGGTACTTCTGAATGGATCCAGGCTTCACCCAGGCCTGATCCACAAGCTCACACGGTGGTCAGGGTCCTCGGCGCTCACCATCTCAGGTCCTTTGTTGTCCTCTGCATATATCTCTGTTCCAGAGAGTTTCTTCAGCCTTCCTTCAGGAGTGAGCTGTTGGCTGTTCCTGACCACATGTCCTGACTTAGCGATCCTAACGGTGAGTAACTCTTTCCTAGAACATGAAAGAATCATCTTCCAGAAGGTCCTGACTTTGTCACATTCCTTGCTCTGCAATGCCATGCAAGAATGGAGTTCCAGGACAGGCTAGAATGCATCACATATGCAGACATGTAATGCAGAGAGGCAGTGGCATTTATAAGAAGGAAAACTGAGGATCAATATTGCAGTGGTTATATGGAGAATGCAGTGCAGAGACAGTAATGAGTTCCCATGTTCTCGTTGCAGAGGTCATTCCTGGGCTGGCGAGGTGGCTCAGAGGGTGAAAGGTGCTTGCAGTATGTCTGTCTGTCCACAGCATTGCCTCAGACTCAGCACAAAGTGGGGAGCAGCATGCTATTCAAAAGACCCCTTCACTCGACACTGTCCTCCAACAACGGCTCTCTAGTCTTCCTAAATCCAGAGGGGATGCAGCATCTCAGTGTGAGTTCCTATGGATTTTATAACAAACTACCAACGCAGATGTATTTGCTTATGACATGAGAGGCCGGAAGTCAAAAGTGTTGCTCAGATGCATTCCTCAGAAACCCAGAAGGGAGACATGGCTTCCTTACCTCCCCGCTGGCATCAGATGGTGCAAATAAATCTAGGATTAACATTGATTTTTTTTTTATCTCTGAAATAAAGACTTCTGGGAATTGTATGATATATGAAATTTGCTTTTAAATATTCTAATATAGACTTCTGGGGTGAGGTGGCAGATTAAAAACTGCCTCCATGTGATACGGGAGATTAGAAGAGTCAGGATCAAAACAATTGATGCTACTCCAAAGGTAGGAAGAGTGACAGCATCAGAAGTCATGGAGAGGTGATCCAGCGGGAAGGGTCGGGCAGCCCGCAGCTCCAGCCAGACAGCCTCCTTGTCCAGAGAGGGGGGCAGATGTGCAGACTGTAACACAAAACACAAGAAACATGAAAAGACAAGGCAATGTGACTTTTCCAAAGGAGCATAAACCCTCAATTACCAAGTCCAAAGATGATTAAATGGGTAAAATAGGATGAGGAATGCAATCATTTATTTGTAAAAACGGTTAACTAACTTCGAAGTTGATACAAGTAAGAAGATTATTAAAGTAAGTAAACCAATTCAGGACCTAGAGAAGAAAGTCAGCACCATGGATGAGACGCTCAGCACCATGGATGAGACAGTCAGTAACATGGGTGAGACAGTCAGTAACATGGGTGAGACAGTCAGCAACATGGGTGAGACAGTCAGTAACATGGATGATACAGTCAGTAACATGGGTGAGACAGTCAGCAACATGGGTGAGACAGTCAATAACATGGATGAGACAGTCAGCAACATGGATGATACAGTCAGTAACATGGGTGAGACAGTCAGCATCATGGGTGAGACAGTCAGCAACATGGATGATACAGTCAGCAACATGGATGATACAGTCAGTAACATGGATGATACAGTCGGCAACATGGATGATACAATCAATAACATGGATGAGACAGTCAGTAAAATGGGTGAAAAATTCAGAAGCAAACATACTTTTGAACAAATACAAAAACCCAATAGGAATACTGGAGATGGAAGAACTCAGTGAACCAAACAAACAGAAAGTATTAGCAACAGACTGGACTGAGCAGAAGGAAGAAGATTGGAAGAATTAAGTGTCAGGATGCAACTAAACCAGTGCTTCTCAACCCATGGGTCACGATCCCCTCACCAAATCTCGATCTCCAAAAAACATTTATGTTACAATTTATAACAATAGTAAAATTTACAGTTATAAAGTAGCAATGAAAACAATTTCATGGTTGGGGGTCGCCACATGAGGAACTGTATTAAAGGGTGGCAGCGTTAGGCAGATTGAGAACCGCTGAACAAAATTATGAGGACCTCTGATGCTTTATAAAGAAAAAAAAAAACCCACATTCCCACTGAACACTTGAATGTGGCATGAATTAAATAATGAGACGCAGTTGTGGTTCCCACCAGAGGTGACATTACAGGTGTGTCCCCTATAGTGTGGAGGATTCGGCGGTCCAAAACAGCCAGCACACAGAATTTTTCTCCAGATTTTTTCCCTTCACTTGCATGCATATGTGTACACAGTTTTATTCTCTGACAGTTCTAGAGAGAGATCAGAAGACAAAGGTCAACTCCAGGGCTAGAATTAAGATGTCTGCAAACCTGTTTTCCCTCTGTGGTTTGAGGAGCAAGGTGTTTCTAGAGGCTCCCAGCATTCCTTGCTGTGCCCCCTCCATCTTCAGAGCTTTCCAGCTGTCTAGCACACTCTCTCCTGCCTCTCCTTCCTGATTAGCAATCACAAGGTTTAAAGTGGGCTGATGAGAGACTTGAATTCTCCTTTCCAGTACACTGTGGCACACTCACAGGTCCCAGGGTCTGGGATGCAAAGAGATCTTGACCCATCACCCAACAACTTCCAAATGGCATGTTCAGGGCTTGGATGGGGAAGATCTCCATTCAGCCTGCCACACTGGGACATCAGAAAAAGAGGTGTGTTTCCATCTCCCACACCTTCCCTGTGGTCAGATCCTTAGTCCCCATGGGACTCGCAGCCTCGACCTCACTGCTGCAGAGAGAGCAGCTTCGGCCCCTGCATCCTCAGGCTCCCCAACTTAATGCCATTTCTAAGGCTTCTTTCACCCCCAAGAGATTGAGCCTGAAGTGAGGAAAGGCAAATTTCCAAGTGATCTCCAAGGACCTCAGTCTCCCCCAACCCAACTCAGCACGAGGTACAGGCTGCTTGCCAACTCTCTCAGAGCTAGGGGATACAACCTAAACCAGCATAGGCTATGTTAATGCCACACATGCGAGGAGAAAGACCATCTGTCCTAATCACAGCCAAATTCATTAAAGCATTATTTGTGTACACAGGCTCTCTCTCCCTAAGGCAAGATTCAAGAGATCAGCATTGGACGTGGGGAAGCTAAGGGGTTCTATAGCTCAGGAGAAGGGGGTTTCCAAATGGGGGATTTGGCAGGAAATAGGTGGGGTTACAGAAACAGAACATAAGAGTAAGAAGCTGGTCATAACAACCCCCAGGAACAAAGACATGGTTGCAAGGTGGTCATAACAACATTTTGCAACAAAGGCATGGTTCCCATTTCCTGGAACAGGCAGTACAGAACCATTTGTAGTTACGGTTATAGGTGGGACATAGCCCCAGTCCTTGAGAAACAGATTTAATCATAAACAGAAATGAGCCTAGTTTGACTATTCTATAAAATGGCTTTCAAGCCTAAAATAGAGGCAGGCTGATTTATCAGATACTGGGAACCCTCTTCAGGACCTCTTGCAAATCACTCACGTTCTAAATGCCTTTAGCTAAATGGATAATATACTTGAATTTGAAAGCAAAGGAGCTCTCCTCTGAGACACTGTGAGGTCACAGGGTTTGAGGTATTATTAAAAATCCAATTCAAAGTCCCATCATTCAGGAACCAAATGATTTTTGTTTTGTTTTTTGGGTTTTGTTTTTTGTTTTGTTTTGTTTTGTTTTTTCAAGACAGGGTTTCTCTGTGTAGCTTTGCGCCTTTCCTGGATCTCGCTTGGTAGACCAGGCTGGCCTCGAACTCATAAAGATCCGCCTGCCTCTGCCTCCCGAGTGCTGGGATTAAAGGCATGCGCCACCACCGCCCAGCCCAGATGATCTTCTTACATGGAAGGGCTTCCCACATTTTAATTATGGGAGGACAAAGCGAGGGCTTGATACGCTGGCTTCTACATAATGCACAGTGAAAGAAAAGCCTCCACGCGTGGAAAGCCAGAGCTCAGACGAAAGAATGCTGAGGTGCGTGTGCAAGCTTCCTTGAGAGGAGCTCTTGTGGCAGGTCATACCTCAAGCCCTAGGCATGCAAGGACGTGGCATCAAGAACATGCAAGCTCACCACTCAGTTTTATGTTTAAGGAACAAAGAATGGTTTCTAAGTTTCAACAACACTATGGGGTCGGTTTCTTCAGGCTAGGCAGCCTGGAGTCTCTGGTAGGGGGAGGTCTCCAGGAAATGCTCACATTTAGTCCCTCATAGTGTGTTCCACCTATTGCTTTACTAGTACAAGCTGGAATGTTTCATAGAGTATATTGTTTGAAAATTCACAAAGCTTAATTCTGGAAGGATATGCCTACAACGTTAGGGGGAAAGCATATGTAATATATATATGCATATTTCTAATTTTACGTAAAGCTTATGTATACATGTGCTTTTTATATCAGTATGATGTTAGAAAAATGCACAGAGTCTTAGAGCATGAAGCTCATGCATAATTTTAAACAACTTATTTCCATATACTTTTCCGTACTTTCTAGTTTTTCTGCAATCCACGCATACTGCTTTTACTATCTTAAAAACAAATACTAAAGCAAGATACCATGTAAACCTCTCACTAGGAAGATCAAAGTCGACATTCCAACATTCCACTTCCTCCTTTTTTAGAATGTGATCTAATCAATAAAAATCAAATGATGTAGAAAAGAGGAGTACAAGGATTCACGAGTAAATTCTGGGATCTTGGTAGCCAAAGTAGAAGTGTAGGCCATCTGGTCTGGGGTGAGCCACCATTTTAATCCTCTTCCTTCTTTGGGAGTGTGGGTACTCCCCCAGGGTCCTCTGCTGGGCAGTAGTCATCATTGTCAAGATCATCATTGTCAAGGTCTGGATGACCCAGAAGAGTTGGCCATAGGAGAGGTTACGAGCCTAGGTTGGCCAAGTAGGGTCTGTGAGCTGTTGGGTATGAAGGATAAGCAGGGAAGGTGTGGCTGGTGTTTACCCGGTGTTGCTGATTCTACTTAATAGGCAAGTGTGGAGGCCAGAATGTCCACAGCTCCTGAGAACGCAGCAAGCTGGGCCAGCCAGGTGGCTCCTCCAGCTGTCTCCTTCCAAGGACAACACTCCACCCAATGTAAGGATTTCTGGAACTCGTACCCTGACTTCAGGTACAGTAAGTATGTCAAGGACACACAAATCAGATTAGTTAATGTATTTACTGTTCACTGTGTTCATTTTTTGTCAACTTTTTGTCAAGCTTGGGTCATCTGGGAAGAGGAAACCTCAAGAGAAAATAGCTCCATCAAATTGGCCTGTAGACAAACCTGTGGAACATTTTCTTGATCAATGATTGATGTGGGGTATACCACTGTGTCTCATACTACCCCTAGGTAGGTACTGAGTTGTATAAGGAAGCAGGCTAAGCCATCCATGGAGAAAGAACAAGCCAGTACACTTCCTCTGTGGTCTTTGCTTCGGTTCCTACCTTTGCCTTCCTGCTTTCGTGGTCATTTTTTCAGTGATGGACTGTGACTGGGGTGTGTAAATTTGCTTTCAGACATGGTGTTTATCAGTTGAAAGTGAATGTGAACTCATTACAGTCAGGAGACAGAGCTGGACAGGCCGGTGTCTGTCTTCAGATGGGAAACTTAAGGAGTGAAGAAAACCTCACTGGGAGCTGGAAAACCTGGAAGAGGAGCCTGTACTGGGAAAGGCTTGCCTTCCCAGGGTTCATAAAAGTGTCATGTCAGGAAAAGGCTCAGGGCTGGGAGACAGGCAAGGGGAGCTGGATGGGGGGTTACCAGCTCTTCTGCACCAGGCAGACAAGTGGGCTGCTTTACCACCAGGATCCTCAAGGCATATCCCAGATGCTTTTCCCAGATGCAGCTCCAGGGGAAAGCAGGAAAGAATGCCCAGGAAGGCAGAGGTGAGTGGGAGAGAGCTTTCTGAAGAACCTACAAGCCCACCCATGACAGCAAGTCAGATCTGGCATCTGCCAGCCTAGAGAGTACAGAGCTGGCTATGACAATGACAGGTGAGTCTTAAGAACTTTCCACTGTCCTATCTTCTTCCCACACCCCTACCCCAGAGAGAAACAACAGCTCACGAGTGCTGAGGGGGGTCCCAGAGAGAAAACAGGCAGGCAGCTCTGTCCCCTCCCCATTTCCTCCTGCCCTCTCGTCAGCCCCACTGGTTGGAGATGGGGGACTGAGATGCTGAGCAGTATGTGGGTACGGACCTTCCAACTTCTGAACATGAACTTGACTATATGCTTCTGTGTTTCTTCTCATACAGCTTTGACCTCTTACAACATTAGGTCACGAGAACAGCCGAGATCAATCCGCCTTCCAGGACTCTACCTCCTCCAGGTCTCTGCATGTGGTCCATTTAGACAGCTGCCTTATGCAACCACCTCTCCATGAGACAGCAGACACAACCCACATGACTGGCCCCTCCATCTTACAGGCTCACCTGTGCAACAACACACCACGGTGTGTCTTCACAGCACTCAGGCCTGCCTGCTCCACGCCTAGCCATTAGAATACCCACAGACACCTGGGTGAAGCAGAGGCTTCAGACAACAAGCACCTGTCTTCTTCTCCCACACCCCCCAACTTGCTGGTTGAGCATGCTTATCCCAGCTGGCTCCCCTGCCTCATCCCACAGGTACAGCAGGATTCACTGCCAACCCTCTCTGGCACATCTGTATAAAGCATGATGTTACTTTGTGTAATTTGTTTGTCACATCTGGATCTGCATGACCCACCACCCAACCCCAAGTTCTTTCCTGGTCAGTGAGGGTCAACTTGGGAGGAATAAACTTTGCACAACCCAACCAGGAGCCACAGGGGGTCTCCTGCTATCAGTTAGCTTTCTAGGGGGGCCCTAGTGTCATAGGCCTACTGCAGGGCACACGATAAAAGGAAGGCCCCATGCAGATCATGCTTTAAATTCCCATAGGCACCTCCCCAGGAGGTCCCAAAAGGTCACACTTAGAACTAAGACTGCTCCCCTGAGATAGACCTCAAAGCTAGATGTGGGGAAAACCCAACATGCTGAGTGATCCTGGAAATTGTGAAACTTCGTCCGGATGCACCAGAAGTGAGAGGAAAGCCGAGGTGCTGTGAGGACTCCATCTCAGGAGTGTACTTCTCAGGCCATGCACAGACTGAGCACGGCTGAGCATGTGGCGAGCCCTGCTCTAAGAACCTTATTTTATTAACCACAGAACCTTTACCATGGCAGCATAATGTGTCCTTCTCGTGTTACTATCGAGAGACTGGGACAAGGAGAAATTGAGTCGCTTGGCCCAATTTCCTGTGGGTTGAAAGCAAAGGGGCTTTTAGGAGACCTTCCCTTCAGCTCTCCTCCCTGGGCCAGCTCTCACCTCTCCAAGGTCCTGTGGCAGCTCTCTCGCGCGCGCTGCAGGTTTTAATTCAAAAGACCAAATGGTGCTGAAACTTCCTGTTAGACGGTGATCTTTGAAGGACCCTCAGCTCTTCGATAGATGCTCAGAAGCAAAGGAGCAGAGCCCTGTAATTCCAGTACTTGAGAGGATGAGGCAAGAAGACCACACACCTGCTCCTGGGTAGCCCGGGGCTACAGAGTGAGAAGATACTGTTCTACATCATGCCTACCCCTCTCCACAAAAGAAAGCCCTCACTCTGCACGATCTAGCTCAGCCCTGCTCCAGCTAGCTCTCTGAGAGAGGGTTGGTACAGCCCTGAGACAGGAAGATGGCAGAGAGTGGTAGGGTGCTTTAAGAGATGGGCTGGAGTTCCCCTCGGAGGTGTGTATACGTTGGTGCTGACCGCAGTGGTAGGTCTTTTTCTTTCCCGCTGAGCTTGGAGGCTGACCTGTATCTTGGCTTCTTACCTGGCTCCGTCTATAGTCCTAACACACTGTCTGGAGTATCTATAGGTGTTTGGTTGGTAAGTGTTTGCTGAGATGAATTAAGGCCAATGTTATTATGTGCGTGCGCACACACCGTGGAGCATGTGTTGAGGTGAGAGGACCATTTCTGAGAGTCAACCTCGCCTTCCACCATGCGGGTCCCAGGGATCGAACTCAGGTTGTCAGCCTTGGCTGAAAGCGTCTTGCCCTGCTGTGCCTTCTCACTGGCCCTGTTGAAATGAATTTCGGGTAAATTGCAAAGCACCATGCAACAGGAAGCCCAGATTCCTGCTTCCTGCTGGAGGAGGGGCAGCTGGCGGCCTATGGGTGCACTGATCCCGTTAAGAACCTAAGAATGACGCGGTGTGCGGTTCAGTTGGGATGAGGTAAACCAGCTAGGACCTAGGTTAGTGCTCTGCATCTCAGAGCCCGGGCACAGCGGGTAACTGTAAGGCACCAGCAGACCCCAGTCTGGGCTTCAAACACTCCTTTGGGGGTTGTGAGTCAGAGCCAGGGTGGGAGATTTGACCTGCCAACAATCCTGGCTTTGTCTTTCACATTCCCGTGGTGAGAATGTGTCCTGGCTTATATTTATCATTGTCTGCCTTTCGGCGACCTTCGATAGTACCCACTTCTTGAAATGATCCATCCACATGGTCTCTGGAGGACTTTACAAAAGAACCCTTCTTTCCACATGCCCAGCTGGGGGTAGGAATTTGGCTAGAGGAGTCAGCCTCAAAATATCAAGATGACATATAATCAAGTCAAGACCAGTGCTCAATCTTCTCCCACTCGACAGGAGAGTGTTTTAAACCCTGGAGCGCAGAAGCAGACCCAGCAAGGAGACAATGCCCTTTACCAGGAGTTCACCGTCAGGTCTTCTCCACGCCACACTGGAACAGAAGGCTGGGAAGAGGGAGTCTCTGAGCTGAGCCGGGACAATTGTACCACCAAGGACAGATGTGTATTTGCCAGAAACCTCTGACGTGGACCACAGATTGCATCCTAAGACAACATGAGGGAGTGTCCAACACAGCTCTGAAGATAACCTCTGAAAGGCTTCGAGTCACCCAGGTGTCATAGCTCCAGAATAAACTTACTTGAGGGAGACCAGTGGCCAGGAAGAAAGGCCAACTGAGATGAAGAAAAGACATGGAGCTTGGACTCTCCCTGCTCCTTAGGGACATTTTCTTCTCTCCTGCACACTCTCACGGATCCCAGGACAGTGACCTTATAATTACACCAACAGGGGGCTTGTTGCAATCACAATTGTAAAAAAAAATATATTGTCTCAGAGAGGCATTTCGCTGACCCTTGTCACACGGTCGTCCGTGTCTAATAGAGGTGATAAGGATCTTGCTCTCTATTTGGCATAAGTTCGACAGGAGGTTTGTGGCTATCTTTCCACTTAACTCCATTCTTCTTAGCACAACCCAGTGCATTTTGAGGAGAGAATACTATGTACCTTCTGAGAAAGTTACTTCAAAATGTAGTCAGCTGGCCCATGCCTGAGAGGTCTCCGAGTCACCTTAAGGGATGCTCCCTTGAGAATTATAGCCAGTGCCTCTTAGAAACTGTATAGAACAATTTCTGTCCAGAGGAGAGAGACTGTGGGACCTTGTGTGGCCAGTCACACACAAAGCCCTGAGCGCTAAAGACAATGTGTGTGTGTGTGTGTGTGTGTGTGTGTGTGTGTGTGTGTGTGCTACTCAGCTTTCCAGCACTGTGATAAAATGCCCAGGGTAATCAGCTTATAAGAAGGAAATATTTGTTTTTGGCTCATAGTTCTGGAAGTCTCAGTGTATAGTCACTTAGCTCTGTTGACTCTGGGCCTGTGGAGAGAGAGAACATCAAATCAGGGGTATGTGATGGAGATTTCATCTCATGGTGACCAGGAAGAAGAGAAGAAACAGGAAGGGATCAGGACCCCAAGGCCCACTTTGAGGGTATCACCCAGTGATATAACCTCCTCTCACTAGACCCCCAGCTCTTAAAGGTTTCAACACCTCCCAGGAGAACCGAGGGTGGGCACCATGCCTTTAACAGATGGTCCTCTGAGGGACACTCCCACACCAACACCTCAAGTCTTCCCAACAGTTCCCTAGAAACAAATAAACCAACTCTTGTGTTTTGAAATGGCACACATTAGACGAATAATGGTATACCTCAAATGGTGCTCAGCAGAAAACCCAGGGAAGGCTGTGTGTAGACCTGTGTTTAGTAGGATGACAAAGAGGTGTGCAGGTCAGGCTGGGGGACATGCATGAGCAGCCCATGGGAAGCACCTTAGTGAAGTTTGCTGCTGAACAAGGAACAGGCCTGTCAGCTTTGGCATACACACTGATGCCAGGGCAGCATCTGGACTGACTGGGGAGCCATTCCAGGAGAGGATCAAATCATGTACAACCTCATATCCATGCCTCTGACAGGAACACCAAGTAGCAGTCTGACCAGCTGATGCGACAGGACTGAACCCCCCCCACACCACACACACACACACACACACACACACTAAGTAAGGTGTCTATGCAGTGGCCCATCCTGGTGACACTCATTTCCAGCTCTCACAGTTGCTATGTGACTACAAGTCTGAGGGCACTTGGCTGGACTGATTGACAGGTTGCTTGAGTTTCTAACCTCCCAATAAGAGCTGGGCCCCTTGCCTGGCCTCATGTTTCCCTGGGGCAGCCAGAGCAACAGTGTACACCCTGTTAGAAAAGCACACCTTCCCCCATAATAGTGACAAAGGACCCAGTGTCATCAGGGACCAACGGACCACTGAATCACTTCTGCCCAAGGTGGTAAAGCTATGGCTTGTAACTATACACTTATCCCAGAGCCTCCCCACAACACCGGCTTCTCCCTCCCTAGATGCCATTGGGGCTTTCTCATGCATTTCTCCTGGCATGGGAGTTTTACTTCCTGTGCAGAAATAGCGGGACACTCACAGGTCCACAAAGGGACAGCATGGTTCCATTGGGTGTCAGTCAGATAAGCATATGACAAATGTCCCATCTCTTTCTCCTCTAAAGTAGAAAGAAAAGGACACCCAAAAAGAAACAGAGAAGGCTGGACTCACCTCAGTCACATGGGGAAGTCACTTCAAGGTGAGCTGTGAGGAGAGAAGAAATGGGCATGTGGGAATGGAATGGAAAAGAATTTGAGGCCCATATATGATGGGCCTCCCAGTTCTGGGTCACCAGACTACAACTTCCTGCTCCATCTCAATGTGTTTTGCCTTTAATTCAAATATGGAAAGCACTTGTTGGTACAGGGTGTGGGGCTGTGTCGGAAGATTATGGATGACTGTCATGTTATTCCAATCTGCCCGGGTTTCCTCACCTGGACTCCTGAGCAGCATCTGAAGCAGAGGCCTGGATGCTTCGACTCGGTAGCTGTGAAACTATTGATCAAGTAGGAGGCAGGAGCAGAAGGCCACAGAAGAGGAGGGAGAAGCCATCTAAAGAGTCCAGTTACTAAGTAGCCTCCCCTATGAAGTGCCGGTGATCCACCTCTTCCGGCGTTCATTCAAAATGTATTTACAAAATTCTCATCAAAATCCAGGTTTTGGCCAGGTGGTGGTGGTACACGCCTTTTAATCCCTGCGGGAGGGAGGCAGAGGCAGGCAGATCTCTGAGTTTGAGGCCAGCCTGATCTGCAAAACAAAGCAAAAAACAAAAACAAGAAAAACATATTTTATGCAGTAACTGCCAGGCTGTTCTTCTAGCTTTTCAGAGAAATCATGTTAATATCATCTAAAGTCAGTTCATGCAAGGAAAAGAGAATTTCTCATCAGCTCTCTCATTCCCCGGTCACAGGTTCACCCAGGAGACACCCCCACACACCTCCTTCTCCCACACACACCTCTGAGCTTTAGGTGGATCTCAAGGGGGCAGTCTTTGGGGGGAAGGAGTTAAAGGTGACTAGTACCTAAGCAAAGTATGTCCCACTGTGCACAGACAGCCGGACACACAAGTCACCGAGCCTGGGCCTTGGGGCTGGAGAGGCCAGAGGAGCTGAAATACCCCCCGTGGGGAGAGTTAGCACAGGAGTATAGCAGAAGTCTGTACCTGCATGTCTAAGCTTAGCCAGATGTGCAGGTGCCCGAGAGAAACTCAAGTAACCACAAACACATGCCTGCGTGGGCAGCAAATGGGATTTCGAAGTCCCCTGTCATACTCCATACGCTCATCCCAGAGCCTGGCGAAGCCCAACCCTTCTCCCAGGGAGGCAGTCACCAGCGAGGTGATCCACGGTGGTGGTCAGCCAGGGTCCAAGTCTCAAGACTGCCACCTACTGGCTTTGTCACCCACTGCAGGATTCCTAAACCCACTGAGCCTTGGTGTCCTGATCTGTAAAATGGGAGTGTGGTTTCACACAGGAGCACAGCTATCATCTCTAACCAGTTGGTCTGGAATCGCATGATTCTGATACGTAGAAGCTGTTGTGAGGACTGTGCCATGTGTCTGCAGGAACCTCGTGCATCCTTGGGGGTGTTAGAACAGTATGACACCCCTAACGACAGCATTAGGCGTTTATTCTCCCGCTGTGAGCCAACAGGAAGCTTGGTGGTAGCAAAGTGGCCTAAAACAGACATAAAACCGAGTGGTAAGATTAGCTTCACATTTTCCCATCTTTGCTCCAGGCACAAGAGCCGATTAGGAGTGAGTCAGCTCAGGCAGAAGGGTAATGAGCTCTGGTGTGCTCTGCCTGCTCCTCCAGTCACCCAGACCCAGGAAGGATGCTTGGCAGGGAATGCCCCAGCCCGTGCAGGAGGCCCCTCAGACAGGTCTTTGAGCTGCCAGTCCTCACTTGACATGCAAGGGCCCATGCTACTGCTGCTACTACTCCCCTTCCTCTTCTCCTCTTCCTCCTCCTCCCTTGTCCTCTTCTTCCCCTTCTCCTCTTCCTCTTCCCTCTCATTCTCCTCCTCTGTGTGTATCTGTGTTATTGTTGTTTTAAGACAAGACCCAAATCTAGCCTGGGAATCATGAACCCCCCTACCAGATGTGTGTCAGCCCCTACCCTGGCCTCCAGATGTGTGTCAGCCCCTACCCTGGCCTCCAGATGTGTGTCAGCCCCTACCCTGGCCTCCAGATGTGTGTCAGCCCCTACCCTGACCTTGAGGACCCATTGCTGAACTTCAAAGGGAAAGCTTCTCAGAAGAGACTCACATCCTGGGCAGGCAGCATAGTGGTTCAGGCATCTGCTCAGCAAACACTGGGCCAATGTCAAAGGCTTTGTATGTATGTGATAGGTCCATTTTCTTTCTTTAGTTGATTAAGGAAAGGACTTCTGATCCTTTTGGTAATTCAGGAGATTGAGATGCAGCTCCCACCCACCTTCCCCTCGCCTGTCTTCCACAAGCACACACATATGCACACTCACATACATGTACATTCACACATGCACACTCACACATGTGCACACCACATACATTCATACTCACATATACATGCACACACATACACATACTCACATATACTCGCATACATACACACACTCACACACATGCACACTCACACACATACACACAAGATTGAGAACCCTCCTCTGCATGATACGTTCTGGAAGATCAAAGCCACCAATCTAGAAGTATCTCAGGCTATGAAGTTAGAAAATTTCCTATCATGCAGTAAAAAAGCTGCCTAGCAAGCCCCTTTTCCCAGCACCAGAACTGACCCTCCCCAGGTGACCATAGTGGAAAGATCCATCCCTAAATGGCGGCTCTATTTCCCACACCCAGGAGCTGCATGGAGGTGTGGGTCATCCCCATCCAGTAGACAAGAAGGAGAGATGCATCTCAATCTCCTGAATTATCAGAAAGAACAGGCAGCTCGTATCCTCATTCGATTTAAAAGGTTTTGTGACACATCACATACATACAGAAAACAAATCATGAGATTTGCCTAGAGGAACTCTCTTCAAAGAATATAACAGATGACTTTCTCAAAGTATGCTTATGTCATGCCCTCACACACACCAGCTCCTGAAAGCCCCCACTGAGAGCGAGAGCATCGGAATGACCTTTCCCCCATCTTTTATGCTCCCCAAAAGGCTTCGAAGAGCTATAATTGCATTCCACTTTCCCCCTACAGTCCCCGAAGGCTGTGTCCTGGTTAGTCTCATGTCAGCTTGACAGAAGCTGGAGTTTTCTGGGAAGGAGAATCTCAACTGAGAAAATGCTTCCATGAGATTTCCAGTAGACAAATCTGTAGAACATTGTCTTAATTAATGATCGATGTGAGAAGACCCAGCCCGTGGGGATAGGGAGACATCTGGGCAGGTGGTGCTTTTGGTCATGGTGTTTATTACAGCAATAGAAACCCTAAGTAAGACAAGCTATTTATCCTAGGTCAGGGGCTTGGCATGTGCTGGGGTAAAGAAAAAGACATAGTTGCTGGGGACTTTAAGAATGAAAAGGGCCAGGTGGCCGTGGTACACACCTTTTATCCCAGCACTCGGAAGGCAGAGCCAGGTGGATCTCTGTGAGTCAAGATCAGCCTGGGCTACAGAGCAAGATCAAGGACAGGCACTAAAACTACACGGAGAAACTCTGTCTCAAAAAAACATTTGAAAAAAAAAATCTTGCTAGAAAATGGAAGGATTTCAGGACATAAGCATTCCCTACGATGCCAGCTGACTACAAACATTCCCTTAGGGGTCTCCCCTTACTACCTGGGCCAGAAAGCATGTCTTATGCCAAAGGAAGGACCTGATGGGCCATGCAGATGCTCACAGTCCTCTCTGTAGCCTGTTCTCTATTACTGTAGAGCAAATTCCTTCATAATTTAGTGACTTGAAACAGCATGGTTTTGCTCTCTCTCATAGTCTCCAGAATGCCATAGAGGGGAGTCAGGTTGTGTTGGCGCCATAGTACCTGGGTCCCACAAGGGGACCAAGAAGAAAATGAGCAAAGAGATGAGGTTAAAACCAGAAGGGGCATTCCTATGGTGGAAGAGTGTGGACTGTGTGTCACAGTGCTTATAACATATTGCATAAATCTTTCCGTCATTTATGAGCCTCAACAACCCCTCCCGCCCCCTCATCCTAAAATAATTCTGAGAGTTACTCCCTCATCTAAGTAGAGTAGGGACATTTTCCACCTGGGTACCTTTGAATGGCCTGGCTAGTGTCTTGTACTATGCCAAGCCCCTGGGGACCAAGGTGTGTACAGTGGTTTGGAAGCTTTTGTCTTCAGATCCCTTCCCATAGTAAGTCAGTCAAAGGTGTGGGACTGAACCCCCCCCCCACACACACACACACCGCTGTCCCGCAGCCTAGCATGGCATAAGTCTTGGGGCCTGAAGGCACTGCCTTTAGGGAAATGGTGTTTCCCTCCCTCTGAGCCCCATTGTTGCTGTGCACAGTGTGTTCTCACGGGTCTGTTCTGATTCAAAAGCTAGGATCCAGGTTTCCAAGGTTATTAAGCAGAGCGTGTAACCCAACCACGCCCCAGAAGCCAGATCTGGTGACCTCTGAAAGGTGGCCCTAGTGGCCACAGAACTGAGATAGAAAACACCCACAGGATGGTGGTCAGAGTGTCTGCCCCAGCCCCTGTGACCAGGCAGGACAAAGATCCAGAGACCTTCGAAAACTTGTCCAAGTACACACCTGGCTGATGGAAGGGCTAGGGTTGGATCCTAAAGTCCACATCCCCAGACCTTGGATTCTTACACATCCCCACACTGTCTTCTCAAACTGAGTTCACCCACAAGCTAAGAGTACATGATTGAAATAATGCTAGAGAGGGACCGAGAGCAGGCTGGCTTTGCCGAGGGGCCCAGATGGGTGAACAAACAATTGCCCATCACTGGTGGCGTTCCTAACCAATGGCTCCCCAACTCACTTGTTAACTTCTGAATCACCATGCCTTAGGGGCACTCACACCTACCACCGCAGGAGCTAACAGCCGACAGCCTTGATGTCTGCCACTTTGCAGAAACAATATCCTTAACAAATGCAAAAAGCAAGCAAACACACACACACACACAAAAATCACCTCAAAGCGATCAGCCCCTTCTGTTTGCCTTCTCACCTGAAGACTTAATCCCTTCGTGATATTATAATCCTTTCCAGTGTCGACTAAATCTGACCGGGTAAACAAAGGATTGCCACAGCAAGTCAGAGAATAAACAGTGGGAGAGTGAGGAAAGACCCTGTTTCTAGGTGAGAGTTTCTGGAAACTTCTTTTAGGGAGGGCACAAAACAGAAATTAGGAATATGAATAGGAAGAACGTCTGATGTCACTTAAGAGCTGGCTAAATGCTTTGTCACATGTGTGCGCCCAGTTAATGAGTGGAAGGACCCTTCAGAAGAGGAATTATTCACAAATCACCAAAACAGAAAAGCCAATTTGGGAAGGTGAAGTAAATTGCCCTCAGTCTTCATAGGTGGTGAATGACAGAAATGCAAGATGAAGGATGAAATGAGATATTCAAAATGTGAGGTAAGATGGGGGAAGTCATAGGACCCAGAAATTCTTAAAAAGAAAAACACAAACTGCAAGTGGCAGAGAACAGCCATTATGAGCGGGGTCTGGGGACACAGCTGCATGGCTGTCAGCGGGGTCTAGGGCACAGCTGCATGGCTGTTATGAGGTCTGGGGGCACAGCTGCATGGCTGTCATGGGGTCTGGGGACACAGCTGCATGGCTGTCATGGGGTCTGGGGACACAGCTGCATGGCTGTCATGGGGTCTGGGGGTCACAGCTTGCATGGCTGTCAGCGGGGTCTGGGGGTCACAGCTGCATGGCTGTCAGCGGGGGTCTAGGGCAACAGCTGCATGGCTGTCAGCGGGGGTCTAGGGCACAGCTGCATGGCTGTTCCAGCGGGGTCTGGGGTCACAGCTGCATGGCTGTCAGCGGGGTCCTGGGGACACAGCTGCATGGCTGTCAATGAGGTCTGGGGGCACAGCTGCATGGCTGTCCATGGGGTCTGGTGGCACAGCTGCAATGGCTGTCAGTGGGGTCCTGGGGTCACAGCTGCCATGGCGTCATGGGGTCTGGGGGCACAGCTGCATGCTGTCCATGGGGTCTGGGGTCAAGCTGCATGGCTGTCATGGGGTCCTGGGTCAAAAGCTGCATGGCTTCATGGGCTGGGGTCACAGCTCAGGGGCTGTCAGCGGGTCCTGGGGTCAACAGCTGCATGCGCTGTCAAGCGGGGAGTCTGGGGGCACAGCTGCCATGACTGTCAGCGGGGTCTGGGGGTCACAGCTGCATGGCTGTTCATGGGGGTCTGGGGTCCAAAGCTGCATGGCTGTCATGGGGTCTGGTGTCACAGCTGCATGGGCTGTCATGGGGTCTGGGGTCAAAGATGCATGGCTGTCATGGGGTCTGGGGTCACAGCTGCATGGCTGTCATGGGGTCTGGGGGCACAGCTGCATGGCTGTCAGCGGGGTCTGGGGACACAGCTGCATGGCTGTCAATGGGGTCTGGGGTCACAGCTGCATGGCTGTCAGCGGGGTCTGGGGTCACCAGCTGCATGACTGTCATGGGGTCTGGGGGCACAGCTGCATGGCTGTCAGCGGGGTCTGGGGTCACAGCTGCATGACTGTCATGGGGTCTGGGGGCACAGCTGCATGGCTGTCATGGGGTCTGGGGGCACAGCTGCATGGCTGTCATGGGGTCTGGGGGCACAGCTGCATGGCTGTCATGGGGTCTGGGGGCACAGCTGCATGGCTGTCAGTGGGGTCTGGGGCACAGCTGCATGGCTGTCATGGGGTCTGGGGTCACAGCTGCATGGCTGTCATGGGTCTGGGGCACAGCTGCGTGGCTGTCATGGGGTCTGGGGTCACAGCTGCATGGCTGTCAGGGGGTCTGGGGTCACAGCTGCATGGCTGTCAGCGGGGTCTGGGGTCACAGCTGCATGGCTGTCAGCGGGGTCTAGGGCACAGCTGCATGGCTGTCAGCGGGGTCTGGGGTCACAGCTGCATGGCTGTCATGGGGTCTGGGGTCACAGCTGCATGGCTGTCATGGGTCTGGGGCACAGCTGCGTGGCTGTCATGGGTCTGGGGTCACAGCTGCATGGCTGTCATGGGGTCTGGGGTCACAGCTGCATGCTGTCAGGGTCTGGGGTCACAGCTGCATGGCTGTCAGCGGGTCTAGGGCACAGCTGCATGGCTGTCAGCGGGGTCTGGGGCACAGCTGCATGGCTGTCATGGGGTCTGGGGGCACAGCTGCATGGCTGTCATGGGGTCTGGGGGCACAGCTGCATGGCTGTCATGGGGTCTGGGGTCAAGCTGCATGGCTGTCATGGGGTCTGGGGCACAGCTGCATGGCTGTCATGGGTCTGGGGCACAGCTGCATGGCTGTCATGGGGTCTGGGGACACAGCTGCATGCTGTCATGGGGTCTGGGGACACAGCTGCATGGCTGTCATGGGGTCTGGGGACACAGCTGCATGGCTGTCATGGGGTCTGGGTCACAGCTGCATGGCTGTCAGTGGGGTCTGGGGCACAACTGCATGGCTGTCATGGGGTCTGGGGTCACAGCTTGCATGGACTGTCATGGGTCTGGGGCACAGCTGCATTGGCTGTCAGCCAGAGTCTGGGGGTCACAGTCTGCAATGCAGCTACTGTGGATCCTGGGGAAAGAGGATCACGAAGCTCTAGAACCTGCTGACTATGGGGTGAGCACAGGCCAGGAACTGGAACAACTTCAGTGAGAAGCCTACTTGATATTAAAAATTGAAAGTAAGGCCTGGAGCGCAGCCTCAGTGGTAGGGTGCTTGCCCAGCACACAGAGAACCTAGGTTCAAGCCTAGGGCTACAAAAGGAAATTACGAAGAACGGAGGGGGAGGGAGAGGGCAGAAAATAGAGGGGGACCTCGGGCTTCTGGGCAGAAGCCGGGGTCCCCTGATCATGCTGTAAGCATCCTTAGGCCCTGGCCTTGGGCACCTGAGCTCTCCCCATAAGACTCAAAGGAGAAGGTCCATAGAACCCCCCCTGTGCTGTGTGCAGGCATCATGCATGCAAGGCCACACAGCCCACGCTTAATGCACACTTCCCTCTTTGACATCAACTCTGCAACATGGGTGCCAGTCTAATTTTTATGGAGGTGAAACGGACGCACTCAGAAATAAAGTCTTTTTTGTTTTTTTTTTAAGTTTTCTCTCAGTCTTCCCCTGTACTCTATACCAGTCTGGTTTAATCCCTTTATCTCTACAGACCCAAAATGAGAAAGGACTCTAATAAGAATAATTGTCACTATTATGCATCACCAACTGAATGACCTATCTCAGTATTTTCTGCTTCTCTTGGAGCACTGGACAGGCCAGAGACTTATTTCCTGTATTGGGTTTAGAATGATGAGGTTTAGTATTATTATGTGTGTACATGTATGGCATATGCATGTGTCCATGTGTGTGCATATGTGTATGTAATATGCACAGTTGTGGAAGCCAGAAAGTCAACCCTGAGTGTCCTTCCCCAATCACTGTCCATTTTGGTTCATGAGCCGGGGTCTCTCACCAAGCCTGTCCCCCCACTCATTCACTGGCCAGGCTAATTGGCCAATGAGCTCCAGCGACCCTCCTGCCTCCACTTTGCCAGAGCTGGAGTCCACAGACCCTTATGTGCACCACACACCTTGTGTTGCCATAGGTGCTGAGGGTTCAAGCTCAAGTCCTCATGCTTGGTGTAAGCAAGGACTCAGCCATCGTCCCCAGTCCTAGAATTAGAAAGGGTTTTTTTTTTCTTTAAGATTTTTTTTATTTATATATATGGATGTTTCACCTTCATGTCTATGCACACATGTGTGCCTGGTACCCAGGGAGGACAGAAGAGGGAACTGGATCCCCTGGAACTGGATTTACAGGCTGTTGTGAGTTGCTATGTAGATGCTGGAAGTTGAACCTGCCTGGGTCCTCCAAAAGTGCTCTTAACCACTAAGCCATCTCTCCAGCCCCGAATTATGAGATTTAGATGTAGCATTTCAGAGGCATCTAACTATGATGCAGGAGCATATACCTGAGACTGAAAAGAGCCTCATTTTCATTTAGCTCTGCTACACACTTGCTGTATGACCTTGACGAAATGATTTAATTTCTCCAAGTCTTAGTTTTCAACTATAAAATTAGGGGTCTGGACTTGTGAACATACAAGGACTCTTAACCACGCAATGAAGGCGCTCAGCCTAGAATTAACTCCAGACGGTTGTAAACCACTTTGAAATATTTAGAGTAGGTTTCAAGTAAGTGGCAATTGCTGCTTTGCAGAGAGGTGGCTGGAATTACAGCTCCCAGCTGAGTTTGGATGTGTTCCAAGAGGACAGAGCAGGGGGCAGGGCTATGTCACCTGACTCTTGATATACATGTAAATTAAAAATGCATGCCAGGCTGAAGGAGGACACCTGGTGAATTAGTGATGGCCTTCAATGTCTTCGTTGCAGGGTGGGCAGGGATCTGGACAGGGGGAACAGGCATACAGTGAGGCCCTGGTGAGAAACAATGTAACCAGAACCCCGTTAGAAGTCCACACACACCTGACTGTGGGTGTCACCATGGCACAGCAGCCTGCCACTGATTGTTAGGTGAGCATGTTTCATTTAGCAGAAATGGGGGAGGATGCTGTGGCTCTCATACCACCAGGGCACATGGAAGCCGAGCCCAGGGCCTCTGACTCAGAGCCTGCCAGATCTCACAGAAAACAGAGGTTCGATGGCCAGGAAGGGCAGACCCAATTGGGAGCGGGCATCCTTCGAGGACAACAACCAGGAACCTCTCCAGGCAGAAAGAGACATGGAGGGATTCTCAATCCCCTCTCTCCCTCTGTTCCTCCATCCACCTCTCCCCACCCACCACTATACCTCCTGTGCAACAATCCTTGAATATGTATACTATGAATATGTATAACCCTCATTGGTTAATGAAAAGCTGGCAGGCCGGTAGCTGGGTGGAAAATTAGGCAGGAAAGCCAAACAGAATGATAGGAAGAAGGAGGGCAGAGACAGGGGAGCCACCAGTGAGCCACCCAGGAAGCAAGACATGCTAGAGGATAGGTAAAGCCATAAGCCATGTGCAATACATAGATGAATAGAAATGAGTTAATTTAAATGTAAGAGTTAGCTAGTAACAAGCCTGAGCTATCAGCCAAGCATTTATAAATAATACTAAGTCTCTGTGTGGTAGTTTGGAAGCAGTTGTCAGGATGGGGAGCAGGCATATTCAGCCTCTGAGTTGTTTTTTTTGGGACCAGGTAGTCAGATTAGGAATGTCTGTTTACAGTACTCAAGTGGTTCTGTTGTCTCTGATCGGTCCCATGATTGGAGAAGAAGTCTAACCTAGTAAGAGATACCTCAGCTTGATGGTGACCGTTACTGGAGAAAACCCACAGGGAGAAGCCTCTTCCTGCCCCCCGCCCTTTGCTATATCACTTTCCTTCCTGCCCCTCGCCTATGGACTCCATGTGAGGATGTGGCAGGTTCCTGCTCTGCTCCTCAGAGTCCTAAGCAAATGCTAAGGCTCAGCTGGATAAAGACAGGCTTGGGCCCTTGTCATATTGATGGAGGCACAGTCCCAAGCTGTAGACAGATTGAGATTATTTGGCTTGAGGAGGCATGTCAGAGTGCTCCAAGATGGGCAAGGTGGAGAGAAGGTTATGGGGTTGGTGTGGGAGCCCACAAAAGTTTCCTAGTGAGATCTGAGCTTGCTTTACACAACAGGGCTGCATTAGGGATGGCTTGACCACGTACATGGTCACCAGGTGGTAGGGATGGTCTACACTTGGCTGTGCTGGGGGAGATCTTTTGCTCCACTGCTTGGCATTCCTTTAAAAAAGCCCTTTAGTAGAGATAGAAGGGGCCGGTGGGTTTTGACCCAGGCCCTCCCGAGGCTATCCTGTGTTTTCTAACTGTCTCTCTCCTCTATACTTCTATCTACATATTTCTCATTTCTCCGGATTAACAGAAACAGAACTAAGAGTAAGAAGCTGGTCATAACACCAGGAACAAAGAATGGTTGCAAGGTGGTCATAAAAACAACATTTTGGCAAAAAGGCATGGTTCCCATTTCCTGGAACAGGAGTACAGAACCATTTGTAGTTACGGTTATAGGTGGGATAGCCCAGTCCCTTGAGAAACAGTTTAAATCATAACCAGAAATGAGCCTAGTTTTGACTATTCTATAAAATGGCTTTCAAGCCTAAAATAGAGGCAGCTGATTTATAATACTGGGACTCTTCAAGGACCTCTTGCAACACTCACGTTCTAAATGCCTTTTGCTAAATGGATAATATAACTGAATTTGAAAGCAAAGGGCTCTCCTCTGAGACACTGTGAGATCAAGGGTTTGGAGGTATTTATAAAAAAATCCAATTCAAAGTCCATCATTCAGGACCAAATGATTTTTGTTTTGTTTTTTGGTTTTTTGTTTTGTTTGTTTTGTTTGTTTTTTCAAAGACAGGGTTTCTCTGTGTAGCTTTGCGCCTTTTCTGGATATCGCTTGGTAGACCAGGCTGGCCCTCGAATCTCATCAGGATCCCTGCCTCTGCATCCCGAGTGCTGGGATAAAGGTGTGCGCGGACCACCGCCCAGCCAGATGATCTTCTTAACATGGAGGGCTTCCACATTTTAATTATGGGAAGGACAAACGCGAGGGCTTGATACGCTGGCTTTACATAATGCAACAGTGAAAGAAAGCCCCACGTGTGGAAAGCCAGAGTCAGACGAAAGAATGTGGGTGGCGTGTGCCAAGCTTCTTGAGAGGAGCTTCTGTGGCAGGTCATACCTCAAGCCCTAGGCAATGCAGGAGTGGCAATCAAGAACATGCAAGCTCACCATCAGTTTAGTTTAGGAAACAAAGAATGGTTTCTAAAGTTTCACACAACACTATGGGTCGGTTTTCTCTTCAGTAGCAGCCTGGAGTCCTCTGGTAGGGGGAGGTCTCCAGGAATGCTCACATTTAGTCCATCATTCAGTGTGTTCCACCTGTTGCTTTACAGTACAAGTGGAATGTCATAGAAGTAATTGTTTGAAAATTTCACAAAGCTTAATTCTGGAAGGATTATGCTACAACGTTAAGGGAAAGCAAATGTAATATATATATGCATATTTCTAATTTTTAACGTAAAGCTATGTATACATGTGCTTTTTATATCAGTATCGATGTTAGAAAAATGCACGAGGTCTTAGAGCTGAAGCTCATGCATAATTTAACAACTATTTCCATATACTTTTCCGTACTTCTAGTTTTTCTGCAAATCCACGCATTTTACTGCTTTTACTATCTTAAAAACAAATACTAAAGCAAATACCATGTAACCTCTCACTGAGGAAGATCAAAGTCGAACATCCAACTCCACTCCTCTTTTTTAGAATGTGATCTAATCATAAATCAAGTGATGTAGAAAAAGGAGTACAAGGATTCACGAGTAAATTCTGGGATCTTGGTAGCCAATATAGAAGTGTAGCAATTGGTCTGGGGTGAGCCACCAATTTTAATCCTCTTTCCTTCTTTGGGAGTGTTGGGTACTCCCCCAGGGTCCTCTGCTGGGCAGTAGTCCATCATTGTCAGATTCATCAATTGTCAAGGTATGGATGACCCAGAAGAGTTGGCCATAGGAAGAGGTTCGAGCCTTTAGTTGGCCATTAGGGTTGTGAGCTGTTGGGTAATGAAGGATACAGGGAAGGTGTGGCTGGGTGTTTAACCCGGTGTTGCTCGATTCTACTTATCGGCAAGTGTGGAGGCAGAATGTCACAGCTCTAAACGCAGCAAGCTGGGCAGCCAGGTGCTCTACCGCTGTCTCCTTCAAGGGACAACACTCCATCCCAATGTAAGGATTTCTGGAACTCGTAACCCTGACTTAGGTACAGTAAGTATGTCAAGGACATACCAAATCAGATTAGTTAATGTATTTACTGTTCCTGTGTTCATTTTTGTCACTTTTTTTTGTCAAGCTTGGGTCTCTGGGAAGAGGAAACCCTCAAGAGAATAGCTCCATCAAATTGGCCTGAGAACTAAACCTGTGGAACTCTTTCTTGAATCCAATGATTGATGTGGGTATACACGCGTGTCTCATACTACCCCTAGTTAGGTACTGCCGTTGTATAAGGAAGCAGGCTAAGCCATCCATGGAAGAAAGAACAAGCCAGTACAGATTCCTCTGTGGGGTCTTTGCTTCGGTTCCTACCTTTGCCCTTCCTGCCTTTCGTGTCATTTTTTTTCAGTGATGGATCTGTGAGCTGGGTGTGTAAATTTGCTTTCAGACTGGTGGTTTATCAGTTGAAAGTGAATGTGAACTCATTACGTCGGGAGCAGACGCGGACAGGCCCGGTGTCTGTCTTCAGATGGGAAAACTTAAGGAGTGACGCAAAACTCACATGGGAGCTGGAAAACTGGAAGAGGAGCCTGTACTGGAAAGGCTTTGCCTTCCAGGGTTCATGAAAGTGTCATGTCAGGAAAAGGTCAGGGCTGGGAGACAGGCAAAGGGAGCTGGATGGGGGGTTTACCAGCTCTTCTGCACCAGGCCAGACAAGTGGGCTGGCTTTTCACACCAGGAATCCTCAAGGCATATCCAGTGCTTTTCCCAGATGCAGCTCCATGGGGGGGGGGAAGCAGGTAAAGAAGCCCAGGAAGGCAGAGGTGAGTGGGGAGGAGCTTTTCCTGAAGAACCTACAAGCCCACCCATGACGCGTCAGATCTGGCATCTGCCAGCCTAGAGAGTACAGAGCTGGCTAATGAACAATTGACAGGTGAGTCTTTAAGAACTTTCCACTGTCCTAATCTTCTTCCCACACCCTTTTACCTCCAGAGAGAAACAACAGCTCACAGTGCTGAGGGGGTCCCCAGAGAGAAAAAAGGCAGGCAGCCTCTTGTCCCCGTCCCATTCCTCCTGCACTCTCCGTCATCCGCCCACTGGTTGGAGATGGGGGATGAGATGCTGAAGGCAGTATGTGGGTTACGGACCTTCCAATTCTAACATGAATTGACTATATGCTTCTGTGTTTCTTCTCATACAGCTTTTTGACCTCTTTACAACATTTAGGTCCGAGAACAGCCGGATCATCGCCTTCCAGGACTCTACTCCTCCAGGTCTCGCATGTGGTCCATTTAGCACAGCTGCTATGCAACTACCTCTCATGAAGACAGCAGACACAACCACATGACTGGCCCCTCCATCTTTATCAGGCTCACCTTGTGCAACAAACACCCACCGGTGTGGCTTCACAGCACTCAGGCCTCCCTGCTCCACGCTAGCCATTGAATAGCCCCAGACACCTGGTGAAGCAGAGCTTCAGACAACAAGCACCTGTTTCTCTCCCACAACCCCCAACTTGCTGGTTGAGCATGCTTTATCCCAGCTGGCTCCCCTGCTCATCCCACAGGTAAACACAGGATTCACATGCCAACCCCTTCTGGCAGCATCTGTATAAGCATGATGTTCTTTGTGTAATTTTGTTTGTCACATCTGGTCTGCATGACCCACCACCCAACCCCCAGTTCTTTCTGGTCGTGAGGGTCAACTTATGGGAGGACTAAACTTTGCACAACCCAACAGGAGCCACAGGGGGTCTCCTGCTATAGTTAGCTTTTCTAGGGGGGGGCCTATGTCATAGGCCCTACTGCAGGGCACTACGATAAAAGGAAGGCCCATGCAGATCAATCTTTAAATTCCCATAGGCACTCCAGGAGGTCCATAAAGGTCACACTTAGAACTAAGACTGCTCCCCTGCGATACGACCTCAAAGCTAGATGTGGGGAAAACCAAACATGCTTGAGTGATCCTGGAATTGTGAACTTCGTCCGATCGCACTACAGAAGTGAGAGGAAGCCGAGGTGTGTGAGGATCCATCCAGGAGTGTACTTCTCAGGCCATGCACAGACTGAAGCACGGCTGAGCATGTGTGCGAGCTCTGCTTCTAGAACCTAATTTTATTACCCAGAAAACCTTTACCATGGCCAGCATACCTGGTGTCCTTCTCGGGTACGTTACTGATCGAGAGACTGGGACAAAAGGCAGATGAATTGAGTCGCTTGCCCAATTTCCTGTGGGTTTGAAAGCAAAAGGGGCCTTTAGGAGACCTTTCCCTTAGCTCTCCTCCTGGGCCAGCTCTCACCTCTCCAAGGTCAATGTGGCAGCTCTCTGCGCGCGCCCTGCAGGTTTTAATTCAACAAGACCAAATGGTCTGAAACTTCCTGTTAGACGGTGATCTTTGAAGGACCCTCAGCTTCTCGAGATGCTCAGAAGCAAAGGAGCAGAAGCCTGTAATGTCCAGTAACTTGAGAGGATGAGGCAACAGAAGACACACACCTGCTCCTGGGTAGCCCCGGGGGCTACAGAGTGAGAAGATACTGTTCTACATCATCGCTACCCCTCTCCACAACAGAAAGCTCACATACCTGCACGATCTTAGCTCAGCCTGCTCCAGCTAGCTCTCTGAGAGAGGGTTGGTAAAACAGCCCTGAGACAGGAAGATGGCCAGAGAGTGGTTTAAGGGTTCTTTAAAAGATGGGCTGGAGTTCCGCCTCGGAGGCTGTGTATACGTTGGTGCTGACCGCAGTGGTAGGTTCTTTTTCTTTCCCGCTGAGCTTGGAGGCTGACCTGATCTTGGCTTTCTTACCTGGCTCCGTCTATAGTCCTAACACACTGTCTGGAGTATCTATAGGTGTTTGGTTGGTAAGTGGTTTGCTGAGAATGAATTAAGGCCAATGTTATTAATGTGCGTGCGCACACACCGTGGAGCATGTGTTGAGGTGAGAAAGGACCATTTCTGAGAGTCAACCTCGCCTTCCACCCATGCGGGTCCCCAGGGATCGACACTCAGGTTGTCAGCCCTTGGCTGAAAAGCGTCTTGCCCTGCTGTGCCTTCTCACCTCGGCCCTGTTGAAAATGATTTTCGGGTAAATTGCAAAGCACAATGCAACAGGAAGCCCAGATCCTGCTTCGTGGGGGAGGGGCAGCTGGCGGCCTATGGGTGCACTGATCCCGTTAAGAAACCTAAGAATGACGCGGTGTGCGGTTCAGTTGGTGAGGTAACCGAGCTGAGGAACCGTAGGTTAGTGGTCTGCATCTCAGAGCCCGGGCAGCAGCGGTAACTGTAAGGCACCAGCAGACCCATCTGGGCTTCAAAACACTCCCTTTGGGGGTTTGTGAGTCAGAGCAGGGTGGGAGATTTGAACCATGCCAACTCCTGGCTTTGTCTTTCACATTCCGTGGTGAGAATCATGTGCTCCTGGCTTATATTTATATTGTCTGCCCTTTTCCGGCGACGCTTCGATGTACCACTTCTTGAATGATCCCATCCACATGGTCTCTGAGGACTTTACAAAAGAACCTTCTTTCCACATGCCCAGCTGGGGGTAGGAATTTGGCTAGAGGAGTCAGCCTCAAAAATATCAGATGACATATAATCAAGTCAGCCAGTGCTCAATTCTTCTCCACTCGACAGGAGAAGTGTTTTAACCTGAGCCGCAGAGCAGACCCCGCAAGGAGACAATTGCCCTTTACCAGGAGTTCCCGTCAGGTTCTTCTCAGCACGCCACACTGGCACGAAGGCTGGAAGAGGGAGCCTCTGCTGAGCCCGGGACAATTGTACCACCAAGGAAGATTGTGTCTTTGCCAGAAAACCTCTGACGTGACACAAAGACTTGCATCCTAAGACACATGAGGGAGTGTCCAACACAGCTCTGAAGATAACCTTCTGAAAGGCTTTCGAGGTCCACCCAGGTGTCATAGCTCCAGAATAAACTACTTGAGGGAGACCAGTGGCCCAGGAAGAAAGCAACTGAGATGAAGAAAAGACATGGAGCTTGGATCTCCTGTCCTTAGGACATTTTCTTTCTCTCCGCACACTCTCACGGATCCCGAAGTGACCTTATAATTACACCAATCATGGGGGCTTGTTGCAATCACAATTGTCAATAAAAATATACTTGTCTCAGAGAGGCATTTCGCTGACCCTTGTCACACGGTCCGTCCGTGGTCTAATAGAGGTTGACTAGGATCTTGCCTCTATTATTGGCATAAGTTCGACACGGAGGTTTGTGCTATCTTTCCAGCTTAAAACTCTCATTCTTCTTAGCACATACCCAGTGCATTTTGAGGCGAGAAAATACTAATGTACCTTCTGAGAAAGTTCTTCAAAATGTAGTCAGCTGGCCATGCCCCTTGGAAAAAAAAAAGAAAAGGGTTTTTTTTTTTTTATTTTTTCCTCCGGAAAAAAAAGTTTTTCCACCCCTTTTTAAGGGAATGCTCCCTTGAGAATTATAGCCAGTGCCTCTTCAGAAACTGTATAGAACAATTTCTGTCCAGAGGCAGAGAGACTGCCTGTCGGGACCTTGGTGGTGGGCCAGTCACACACAAAGCCCTGAGCGGCTAAAGACGATGTGTGTGTGTGTGTTGTGTGTGTGTGTGTGTGTGTGTGTTGTGTGCTATACTCATGCTTCCAGCACTGGTGATAAAATGCCCAGCGGTAAATCACTTTCATAAGAAAGGAAATATTTGTTTTGGGCTCTAGTTTGGGGAAGTCTCAGTGCTATAGTCACTTAGCTCTGTTGATCTGGGCCTGTGGAGAGAAGAGAAACCTCAAATCGGGGTATGTGAATGGAGGATTTCCTCTCATGGTGACCAAGGAAGAAGAGACAGAAACCATGGAAGGGATCCAGGACGCCCAAGCCCATTTGAGGGTATCACCCAGTGATATAACTCCTCTCACTAGACCCCCAGCTCTTAAGGTTTCCAACATCCCAGGAGAAACGAGGG
Source organism: Onychomys torridus (assembly GCF_903995425.1). Lineage (NCBI taxonomy): Eukaryota > Metazoa > Chordata > Mammalia > Rodentia > Cricetidae > Onychomys > Onychomys torridus. The sequence goes on along the minus strand of NC_050451.1, from coordinate 64,504,655 downwards.
TGGGCACCATGCCTTTACAGATGGTCCTCTGAGGGACACTCCCACATCAACACTCAGTCTTCCAACAGTTTTCCTAGAAACAATACACCACTCTTGTGTTTTGAAATGGCACCATTAGACTGAATAATGGTAATAACTCAAATGGTGCTCAGCAGAAAACCCAGGGAAGGCTGTGGTGTAGACCTGTCGTTTAGTAGGAATGACCAAAGAGGTGTGTGCAGGTCAGGCTGGGGGACATGCATGAGCAGCCCAGGGAAGCCTTAGTGAAGTTTTGCTGCTTGAACCAAGGAACAGGCTGTCAGCTTTGGCCCTACACACTGAGCCAGGGCAGCAATCTGGACTGCTGGGGAGCCATTCCAGGAGAGGATCAAATGCATGTACAACCTCATATCCATGCTCTGACAGGAACCCCAGTGCAGTCGACCAGCTGATGCGACAGGACTGAACCCCCTCCACAACAACACACACACACACACACAACACACTAAGTAAGGGTGTCTATGCAGTGGCCCACTGGTGACACTCATGTTCCAGCTCTCCACAGTTGCTATGTGACTACAGTCTGAGGGCACTTGGCTGGACTGATCTGACAGGTTTGCTTGAGTTTCTAACCTCGCCCAATAAGAGCTGGGCCCCCTTGCCATGGCTCATGTTTCCCTGGGGCAGCCAGAGCAACAGTGGTACACCCTGTTAGAAAAGCCACAGCTTCCCCATAATATGACAAAGGACGCCAGTGGTCATCAAGGGACACGGCCACTGAATCACTTCTGCCCCCAAGGCTGGTAAAGCTAATGGCTTGTAATATACACTTATCCCAGAGCCTCCCCAAACCGCTTCTTCCCTCCCCTGATGCATTGGGAGCTTCTCATGCATTCTCCTGGCATGGGATTTTACTTCTGGGCAGAAATAGCTGGGAACAGCTCACAGGTCCCAAAGGGACAGCATGGTTCCATTTGGGTGTCAGTCAGATAGCATATGAAACATGTCCAATCTCTTTCTCCTATAAAGTGAAAGAAAAGGGCACCAAAAGAAAACAAGAGAAGCTTGACTCACCTCAGTCACATGGGGAAGTCCTTCCAAGGTGAGTGTGGGAGAGAAGAAATGGGCAAATGTGGAATGGAATGGAAAAGAATTTGAGGCCTCATATATGAATGGGCCTTCCAGTTTGGGTCACCAGACTACAACTCCTGCCCCATCTCATGTGTTTTGCCTTTAATTCAAATATGGAAGCCTTGTTGGTAGGGTGTGGGGCTGTGGTCGAAATTATGGATGACTGTCATGTTTATCCCAATCTGCCCGGGTTTCACTCACCTGGACTCCATGCGCCATCTGAACAAGAGGCCTGGATGCTTCGACTCGTAGCTGTGAAACTAATTGATCAAGTAGGAGGCAGGAGCAGAAGGCCAGAAGAGGAGGGAGAAGCTCTAAAAGAGATTCCCATTTACTAAGCTAGGCCTCCCTATGAAGTGCCGGTGATCCCTCTTCCGGCGTTTCCATTCAAAATGTATTTACAATAATTCTCATCAAAAATCCAGGTTTTGGGCCAGGTGGTGGGTCGGTAAACGCCTTTTATCCCCTGCGGGAAGGGAGGCAGAAGGCAGGCCAGATCTCTGATTTGAGGCCAGCTGATCTGCAAAACAAGCAAAAAACAAAAACAAGAAAAACATATTTTATGCAGTAAACTGCCAGCTATTTTCTAGCTTTCAGAGAAATATGTAATATCATCTAAGTCGTTCATGCAAGGAACAGAGAATTTCTCACAAGCTCCTCATTCCCGCGGGATCACAGGTTCACCCAGTGAGACACCCCCCACACACCTCCTTCTCCCACACACCTCTGAAGCTTTAGTGTGGATCTCAAGGGGGGCAGGTCTTTGGGGGGAAGGAGTTAAAGGTGACTAGTACTAAGCAAAGTAATGTCCCACTGTTGCACAAGACAGCCCGACAGCACAAGTCACAGGGAGCCTGGGCCTTGGGGCTGGAGAGCCAGGGGCCTGAAATACTCCCCGTGGGGAGAGTTAGCACGGAGTATAGCAGAAGTCTGTACCTGCATGTCTCAAGTCTTAGCCAGATGTGCAGGTGCCCGAGAGAACTCAGTAAACCACAAACACATGCCTGCGTGGCAGCAAATGGGATTTCGAAGTCCCCTGTCATACTCCATACGCTCATTCCCAGAGCCTGGGAAGCCAACCTTCTCCCAGGGAGGCCAGTCACCAGCGGGTGATCCACGGTGTGGTCAGCCCAGGGTCCAAGTATCATAGACTGCCACCTACTGGCTTTGTCCCCCATTGCAGGATTCTAAACCCACTCGAGGCCTTGGTGTTCTGATCTTGTAAATGGGAGTGTGGTTTCACCAAGGAGCACAGCTATCATCTCTAACCAGTTGTCTGGAATCGCATGATTCTGATACGTAGAAGCTGTTGTAGGGACTGTGCCATGTTCTGCAGGAACCTCGTGCATCCTTGGGGGTGTTAGACCAGTATGAACAAGCCCTAACGAACAGCAAGGCGTTTATTCTCCCGCTGTGAGCCAACAGGAAGCTTGGTGGTAGCAAAGTGGCTAAAACAAGACATAAACACGAGTGGTAGATTAAGCTTCACATTTTTCCCATCTTTGCTCCAGGCACAAGAGCCCGATTAGGAGTCGAAGTCACTCAGGCAGAAGGGTAAATGAAGCTCCTGGTGGCTCTGCCTGCTCCTCCATACCCCAGACCCAGGAAGCGATGCTTGGGCAGGGAAGATGCCCAGCCCGTGGCAGGAGGCCCTCAAGACAGGTCTTTGAGCTGCCCAGTCTCACTTGACATGCAAGGGCCCCATGCTACTGCCTGTACTTACTCCCCTTCCTCTTCTCCCTCCTCTCCTCCCCTCCCTTGTCCTCTCTTCTTCGCCCTTCTCTCTTCCTCTTCTCTCATTCTCCTCCTCTTGTGTGTTATCTGTGTTTATTGTTTGTTTTTAAGACAAGACCCAATCTAGTCCTGGGAATCATGACCCCCTACCAGAGTGTGTCAGCCCTCCCCCTGGCTCCAGATTGTGTCAGCCCCTAACCCTGGCCTCATGATGTGGTGTCAGCCCCTACCCTGGCTCCAAGATTGTGTCAGCCTTACCCGACCTTGGAGGACCCATTGGCTGAACTTCAAAGGGAAATGCTTCTCAGAAGAGACTCCATCCTGGGCAGGCAGCAATAGTGGTTCAGGCATCTTGCTCAGCAAACACTGGGCCAGATGTCAAAGGCTTTGGTGATGTATGTGATAGGTCCATTTCTTTCTTTAGTTTTTGATTAAGGAAAAGGACTTTCTGATCTTTTGGTAATTCAGGAGATTGAGATGCAGCTCCCATCCCTCCCACCTTCCCTCGCCTGTCTTCCACAAGAACAATTGCACACTCACATGACATGTACATTCACATGCAAACCTCACAACATGTGCACACCACACATACCATTCATAACTCACTATACCTGCACACACATACACATACTCACATATACTCGCATACATACACACATCACACAACATGCAACACTCACACACCAATACACCAAGATTGAGAACCCTCCTCTGCATGATTACGTTCTGGAAGATCAAAGCCACCAATCTAGAAGTATCCTCAGGCTATGAAGTTAGAAATTTCCCTATCATGCGTAAAAGCTGCTAGCAAGCCCTTTTCCCAGCACAGAACTGACCTCCCAGGTGATCCATAGTGGAAAAATTCTCCCTAAATGGCGTCTATTTCCCACACCCGGAGCTGCATGGAGGTGTGGGTTCTCCCCATCCAGTAGACAAGAAGGAAGAGATGCAATCTCAATCTTCCTGAATTTCAGAAGAAAGAGCTCGTATCCTCATTCGTTTAAAGGTTTTGTGAAGCATCACATACTACAGCACAGACAACATTTATCATGAGATTTGCCCTAGAGGAAACTCCTTCAAAGAATATAACAGATGACTTTCTCAAAGTAAGCCTTTTCCATGCCTCACACACACCAGCTCTGAAAGCCCCCCAGCTGAAGGAGAGCATCGGAATGACCTTTCCCCCTATCTTTTAATGCTCTCCAACAGGGTTCGAGAGCTATTTGCTTCCACTTTTCCCACTACAGTCCCCCGAAGGCTGTGTCTGGTTTAGTCTCAATGTCAGCTTGCAGAAGCTGGATTTTCTGGGAAGGAGAATCTCAAAACTGGAGAAATGCTTCCATGAAGATTTTTCAGTGACAAAATCTGTAGAAACATTGTCTTTAATTAATGATGAATGAGTGAGGAAAGACCCAGCCCGTGGGGATAGGGAGACAATCTTTGGCAGGTGGTGCTTTTGGGGTCATGGTGTTTATTACCCAGAACCCTAAGTAAGAACAAGCTTTTATCCTAGGTCAGGGGCTTGGTCATGTTGCTGGGGTAAAGAAAACGACATAGTTGCTGGGGACTTTTAAGAATGAAGGCGCCAAAGGGTGGCCGTGGTCCACACCTTTATCCCAGCTCGGAAGGCAGATGCCAGGTGGATCTCCTGGTGAGTCCAAGATCAGCCTGGGCTACAGAGCAAGATTCAGGACAGGCACTAAAACTACACGGAGACCTGTCTCACAAAAAAACTTGAAAAAAAAATCTTGCTAGAAATGGAGGATTTCAGGAAACATCAAGCATTCCTATGATGGCCAGCTGACTACAAACATTCCTTAGGGTCTCCCCTTACTACCTGGCCGAAAGCATGTCTTATGCTTAATAGTGAAGGACCTGAATGGCCATGCAGATGCTCACAGTCCTCTCTTGTAGCCTTTCCTCTATTACTGTAGAGCAAATTCGCCTTCATAATTAGTGACTTGAACAGCAATGGTTTTCTCTCTCCTAGTCTCCAGAATGCATAGAGGGGAGTCAGGGTTTTGTGTTGGGCGCATAGTAACTGAGGGTCCCACAAGGGACCAAGAAGACATTAGCAAAGAGATGAGGTTAAAACAGAAGGGGGCCATTCCTATGGTGGAAGAGTGTGGACTGTGTGTCCAGGCAGTGCTATACATATTGCATAACTCTTTCGCGTTCATTTAATGACCCTCAACAACCCCTCCGCCCCCTCATCCTAAAATAATTCTGAGAGTTTACTCCTCAATCTAAGTAGAGTAGGGACATTTTCCACCTGGGTACCTTTTGAATGGCCTGGCTAGTGTCTTGTCCTAGCCAAGCCCTGGGGACCAAGGTGTGGTAACAGTGGTTTGGAAGCTTTTTGTCTTCAGATCCCTTCCCATAGTATCAAGTCCCGTCCAAAGGTGTGGGGACTGAACCCCCCCAACACAAACACACGCTGTAGCAGCCTAGGCAATGGCAATAAGTCTTGGGGCTGAAGGCACTTGCCTTTAGGGAAATGGTTGTTTTCCTCCTCTGAGCCCATTGTTGCTGTGCACAGTGTGTTCTCACGGGTCTGTTCTGATTCAAAAGCCTAGGATCAGTTTTCCAAGGTTATCTAAGCCAGAGCCCGTTGTAACCCACGCCCCGAAGACAGAATCTGGTGACTCTGAAAGGTGGCCCTAGTGGCCACAGAACTGAGATAGAAAAACCCTCACAGGATGGTGGTCAGAGTGTCTGCCCAGTCCCTGTGACAACAGGCAGGATACAAAGATCCAGAGACTCCTTCGAAAACTTGTCCAAGTACACCTCGCTGCTGATGGAAGGGCTAGGGTTGGATCCTAAAGTCCACATCCCAGACCTTGGATTCCTTACACTATCCCAACTGTCCTCTCAACTGAAGTTCACCCAGAAGCTAAGAGTAACATGATTGAAAAATAATGCTAGAGAGGGACCGAGAAGGCAGGCTGGGCTTTGCCGAGGGGCCCAGATGGGTGAACAAACAATTTGCCCATCCACTGTGGCGTTCTAAACCAATGGTCCCACCTCACTTGTTAACCTTCTGAATCACCATGGCTTAGGGACTCACACCTACCACCGCAGCGCTAACAGCCGACGCCTTGTGTCTGCCCCTTTGGGGCAGAAACAATATCTTAACAAATGCAAAAAGCGTAAGCAAACACACACAGCACACACAAAAATCACCTCACACGCGATCCGCCCTTCTGTTTGCCTCTCACCTGAAGACTATCTCCCTCGTGATATAAACCTTTCCAGTGTCGATAAATCTGACGGGTAAACAAAGGATGCCACAGCAGTTTTCAGAGAATAAACAGTGGGAGAGTGAGGAAGACCCGTTCTAGGTGAGAGTTTCTGGAAACTTCTTTTTAGGGAGGGCAACAAAACAGAAAATTAGGAATTGAATGGAGAATACGTCTGATGTACTTAAGAGCTAGGCTAATGTTTGTCACTGTGTGCGCCCAGTTAATGAGGTGGAAGGACCCTTCAGAAAGAGGAATTATTCACTAACTCACCAAAACAGAAAAGCCAATTTGGGAGGTGAATGTAATTGCCCTCAGTCTTCATAGGTGGTTGAATGACAGAATGCAAGATGAAGGATGAAATGAGCATATTCAACATGTGAGGTAAGATGGGAAGTCATAGACCCCAAGAATTCCTTAAAAAGAAAACACACAACTGCAAGTGGCAGAGACAGCCATCATGAGCGGGGTCTGGGGACACAGCTGCATGGCTGTCAGCGGGTCTAGGGCAACAGCTGCATGGCTGTTATGAGGTTGGGGGACGCTGCAATGGCTGTCATGGGGTCTGGGGACACTAGCTTGCATGGCTGTCCGGGTCTGGGACACAGCTGCCATGCTGTCATGGGGTCCCTGGGGTCACAGGCTGCAATGGCTGTCAGCGGGGTCTTGGGTCCAACAGCTGCATGGCTGTCAGGGGTCTGGGAACAGCTGCAATGGCTGTCCAAAGCGGGGTCTAGGGCAACAGCTGCATGGCTGGTCAGCGGGGTCCTGGGGTCCAAGCTGCATGGCTGTCAGCGGGGTCTGGGGACAAAGCTGCATGGCTCGTCATGAAGGGTCGGGGCACAGCTGGCATGGCTTGTCATGGGTCTTGGTGACACAGCTGCAATGGCTGTCAGTTGGGGCGTCTGGGTCACAGTGCATGGCTGTCATGGGGTTGGGGGCACATGCTGCCTGGCTGTCATGGGGTCTGGGGTCAAAGCTGCCATGGCCTGGTCATGGGGGTCTGGGGTCAAAAGCTGCATGGCTGTCATGGGTCTGGGGTCACAGCTGCATGGATGTCAGCGGGTCTGGGGCACAGCTGCATGGCTGTCAGCGGGGGTTGGGGGCACAGCCTGCCATGACTGTCCGCGGGGTTCTGGGGTCACCAGCTGCATGGCTTTGTCATCGGGGGGTCTGGGGTCAAAGCTGCATGGCTGTCAATGGGGGTCTGGGGTCACAGCTGCATGGCTGTCATCGGGGGCTGGGGTCCAGATGCATGGCTGGTCATGGGGGTCTGGGGTCAACAGCTGCATGTGATCAATGGGGTCCTGGGGGCACAGCTGCATGGCTGTCAGCGGTGGTCTGGGGACACAGCTGCAATGGCTGGTCATGGGGTCTGGGGTCAACAGCTGCATGTGTCAGCAGCGGGGTTGGGGTCACAGCTGTCATGACTTGTCATGGGGTCTGGGGGGCACAGCTGCATGCTGTCAGCGGGGTTGGGGTCACAGCTGCAATGACTGTCATGGGGGTCTGGGGGCACAGTGCATGGCTGGTCATGGGGTCTGGGGGCACAGCTGCATGGCTGTCATGGGGGTCTGGGGGCACGCTTGATGGCTGTCATTGGGTTCTGGGGGCAAACAGCTGCATGGCTGCAGTGGGGTCTGGGGCACACCTGCATGGCTGTCATGGGTGTCTGGGGTCGACAGATGGCATGGCTGTCACTGGGTCTGGGGCACAGCTGCGTGGCTGTCATGGGGGTCTGGGGTCAGAGCTGCATGGCTGTCAGGGGGTCTGGGGTCACAGCTTTGCAATGGCTTGGTCAGCGGGGTCCTGGGGTCACAGCTGCATGGCTGTTCAGCGGGGTTAGGGCACAGCTGCATGGCCTGTCAGCGGGGTCTGGGGTACAGTGCATGGCTGTCATGGGGTCTGGGGTCACAGCTTGCATGGCTTGTCAGTGGGTCTGGGGCACAGCTGCGTGGTTGTCAATGGGTCCTGCGGGTCACAAGTGCTGGCTGTAGGGGTCGTGGAAACAGCTGCATTGCTTGTCCAGCCAGCGTCTGGGTCACAGGCTTGGCATGGCTGTCCAGCGGGTTAGGGCACGCTGCCATGGCTGTCGCGGGGGTCTGGGGTCACAGCTGCGATTGACTGTCATGGGGTCTGGGGGCACAGCTGCACTGGCTGTCATGGGGTTGGGGGCAACGAGCTGCATGGCTGTCATGGGGTCTGGGTCACAGCTGGCATGGCCTGTCATGGGGTCCTGGGGGCACGCTTGCATGGCTGTCATGGGGTCCCTGGGGGCACAAGCTTGCCATGGCTGTCATGGGGTTGGGGTCAAAGCTGCATGCCTGTCATGGGGTTCTGGGGGACAGCTGCTGGCTGTATGGGGTCTGGGACACAGTCATGGCTGTCATGGGGTCTGGGGTCCACAGCTGCATGGCTGTCAGTGGGGTCTGGGCACAACTGCATGGTTCATGGGTCCTGGGGTCACAGCTGCATGGCTTGTCATGGGTTTGGGCGACAGATGCATGGCTGTCAGCAGAGTCTGGGGGTTTTTGTGTCTGCAATGCGCTACTGTGGATCTGGGAAAGAGGATCAGAAGCCTTAGAAACTGCCTGGACTATGGGTGAGCACAAGGACAGCCTGAACACTTCATGAGAGCCTTTGATATAAAAAGTGAAAGTAAGGCCTGGAGCGCGACTCGTGGTATCGGGTGTTGCCCAGCACACAGAGAACTAGTTCAAGCTAGGGTTTGACAAAAAGAAATAATAACGAAAAAGGAGGGGGGGGCGAGGGAGATAGAGGGGGACTGGGCTTTGGGGAGGGCGTGGGTCCCCTGATCATGCTGGTAAGCATCTTAGCCTGCTTGGGCACTGACTCTCCTAACTCAGGAGAGGTCATATGACACCCCTGTTGCGTGTGCAGGCATATGCTGCAAAGGCCCACAGCCAACGCTTTAATGCAAACATTCTCTTTCGACATCAACGTCTGCAACAATGGGTGCTAGTCTTAATATTATGGGGAGGTGAAAATGCGGGAACCCCGCACCCCTCAGAATAGTTTTTTTTTGTTTTTTTTTTAAGTTTTCTCTCAGTCTTCCTGTCTCTATAGCAGTCCCTGGTTTAATCCGTTATCTCTACAGACCAATAATGAGTAAAGGAACTCTATAAGCAATAATTGTCACTATATGCATCCCCACTGAATGACCTATCTCAGTATTTCTGCTTTCTTGGACAACTGGCGCCAGAGACTTATTTCCTGTATGGTTTAGATGAATGAGGTTTAGTCATTATTATGTGTGTAATGTTTGGCATCATCATTGTGTTCCATCAGTGTGTGCATATTGTATGTAATTGCACGTTGGTGGAGGAAGTCAACTGAGCCCGCTGGCATCAGATGGTGCAAATAAATCTAGGATTAACATTGATTTTTTTTTATCTCTGAAATAAAGACTTCTGGGAATTGTATGATATATGAAATTTGCTTTTAAATATTCTAATATAGACTTCTGGGGTGAGGTGGCAGATTAAAAACTGCCTCCATGTGATACGGGAGATTAGAAGAGTCAGGATCAAAACAATTGATGCTACTCCAAAGGTAGGAAGAGTGACAGCATCAGAAGTCATGGAGAGGTGATCCGGCGGGAAGGGTCGGGCAGCCCACAGCTCCAGCCAGACAGCCTCCTTGTCCAGAGAGGGAGGCAGATGTGCAAACTGTAACACAAAACACAAGAAACATGAAAAGACAAGGCAATGTGACTTTTCCAAAGGAGCATAAACCCTCAATTACCAAGTCCAAAGATGATTAAATGGGTAAAATAGGATGAGGAATGCAATCATTTATTTGTAAAAACGGTTAACTAACTTCGAAGTTGATACAAGTAAGAAGATTATTAAAGTAAGTAAACCAATTCAGGACCTAGAGAAGAAAGTCAGCACCATGGGTGAGACAGTCAGCACCATGGGTGAGACAGTCAGCAACATGGGTGAGACAGTCAGTAACATGGGTGAGACAGTCAGCAACATGGGTGAGACAGTCAGTAACATGGGTGAGACAGTCAGCAACATGGGTGAGACAGTCAGTAACATGGGTGAGACAGTCAGCAACATGGGTGAGACAGTCAGTAACATGGGTGAGACAGTCAGCAACATGGGTGAGACAGTTAGTAACATGGATGATACAGTCAGTAACATGGATGAGACAGTCAGTAACATGGATGAGACAGTTAGTAACATGGATGAGACAGTCAGTAACATGGGTGAGACAGTCAGTAACATGGATGATACAGTCGGCAACATGGGTGAGACAGTCAGCAACATGGATGATACAGTCAGTAACATGGATGATACAGTCAGGCACACATGGATGATACAATCAATAACATGGATGAGACAGTCAGTAAAATGGGTGAAAAATTCAGAAGCAAACATACTTTTGAACAAATACAAAAACCCAATAGGAATACTGGAGATGGAAGAACTCAGTGAACCAAACAAACAGAAAGTATTAGCAACAGACTGGACTGAGCAGAAGGAAGAAGATTGGAAGAATTAAGTGTCAGGATGCAACTAAACCAGTGCTTCTCAACCCATGGGTCACGATCCCTCACCAAATCTCGATCTCCAAAAAACATTTATGTTACAATTTATAACAATAGTAAAATTTACAGTTATAAAGTAGCAATGAAAACAATTTCATGGTTGGGGGTCGCCACATGAGGAACTGTATTAAAGGGTGGCAGCGTTAGGCAGATTGAGAACCGCTGAACAAAATTATGAGGACCTCTGATGCTTTATAAAGAAAAAAAAAACCCACATTCCCACTGAAACTTGAATGTGGCATGAATTAAATAATGAGACGCAGTTGTGGTTCCCACCAGAGGTGACATTACAGGTGTGTCCCCTATAGTGTGGAGGATTCGGCGGTCCAAAACAGCCAGCACACAGAATTTTCTCCAGATTTTTTCCCTTCACTTGCATGCATATGTGTACACAGTTTTATTCTCTGACAGTTCTAGGAGAGATCAGAAGACAAAGGTCAACTCCAGGGCTAGAATTAAGATGTCTGCAAACCTGTTTTCCCTCTGTGGTTTGAGGAGCAAGGTGTTTCTAGAGGCTCCCAGCATTCCTGCTGTGCCCCTCCATCTTCAGAGCTTTCCAGCTGTCTAGGCACACTCTCTCCTGCCTCTCCTTCCTGATTAGCAATCACAAGGTTTAAGTGGGCTGATGAGAGACTTGAATTCTCCTTTTCCAGTACACTGTGGCACACTCACAGGTCCCAGGGTCTGGGATGCAAAGAGATCTTGACCCATCACCCAACACTTCCAAATGGCATGTTCAGGGCTTGGATGGGGAAGATCTCCATTCAGCCTGCCACACTGGGACATCAGAAAAAAGAGGTGTTGTTCCATCTCCCCACACCTTCCCTGTGGTCAGATCCTTAGTCCCCATGGGACTCGCAGCCTCGACCTCACTGCTGCAGAGAGAGCAGCTTCGGCCCCTGCATCCTCAGGCTCCCCAACTTAATGCCATTCTAAGGCTTCTTTCACCCCCAAGAGATTGAGCCTGAAGTGAGGAAAGGCAAATTTCCAAAGTGATCTCCAAGGACCTCAGTCTCCCCCAACCCAACTCAGCACGAGGTAACAGGCTGCTTGCCAACTCTCTCAGAGCTAGGGGATACAACCTAAACCAGCATAGGCTATGTTAATGCCACACATGCGAGGAAAGACCATCTGTCCTAATCACAGCCAAATTCATTAAAGCATTATTTGTGTACACAGGCTCTCTCTCCCTAAGGCAAGATTCAAGAGATCAGCATTGGACGTGGGGAAGCTAAGGGGTTCTATAGCTCAGGAGAAGGGGGTTTCCAAATGGGGGATTTGGCAGGAAATAGGTGGGGGTTACAGAAACAGAACATAAGAGTAAGAAGCTGGTCATAACAACCCCCAGGAACAAAGACATGGTTGCAAGGTGGTCATAACAACATTTTGCAACAAAGGCATGGTTCCCATTTCCTGGAACAGGCAGTACAGAACCATTTGTAAGTTACGGTTATAGGTGGGACATAGCCCCAGTCCTTGAGAAACAGATTTAATCATAAACAGAAATGAGCCTAGTTTTGACTATTCTATAAAATGGCTTTCAAGCCTAAAATAGAGGCAGCTGATTTATCAGATACTGGGAACCCTCTTCAGGACCTCTTGCAAATCACTCACGTTCTAAATGCCTTTAGCCTAAATGGATAATATACTTGAATTTGAAAGCAAAGGAGCTCTCCTCTGAGACACTGTGAGGTCACAGGGTTTGAGGTATTATTAAAAATCCAATTCAAAGTCCCATCATTCAGGAACCAAATGATTTTTGTTTTGTTTTGTGTTTTGTTTTTTGGGTTTTGTTTTGTTTTGTTTTTTCAAAGACAGGGTTTCTCTGTGTAGCTTTGCGCCTTTCCTGGATCTCGCTTGGTAGACCAGGCTGGCCTCGAACTCATAAGATCCGCCTGCCTCTGCCTCCCGAGTGCTGGGATTAAAGGCATGCGCCACCACCGCCCAGCCCAGATGATCTTCTTACATGGAAGGGCTTCCCACATTTTAATTATGGGAGGACAAAGCGAGGGCTTGATACACTGGCTTCTACATAATGCACAGTGAAAGAAAAGCCTCCACGCGTGGAAAGCCAGAGCTCAGACGAAAGAATGCTGAGGTGCGTGTGCAAGCTTCCTTGAGAGGAGCTCTTGTGGCAGGTCATACCTCAAGCCCTAGGCATGCAAGGACGTGGCATCAAGAACATGCAAGCTCACCACTCAGTTTATGTTTAAGGAACAAAGAATGGTTTCTAAGTTTCAACAACACTATTGGGGTCGGTTTTCTTCAGGCTAGGCCAGCCTGGAGTCCTCTGGTAGGGGGAGGTCTCCAGGAAATGCTCACATTTAGTCCCTCATAGTGTGTTCCACCTATTGCTTTACTAGTACAAGCTGGAATGTTTCATAGAGTATATTGTTTGAAAATTCACAAAAGCTTAATTCTGGAAGGATAATGCCTACAAACGTTAGGGGGAAAGCATATGTAATATATATATGCATATTTCTAATTTTACGTAAAGCTTATGTATACATGTGCTTTTTATATCAGTATGATGTTAGAAAAATGCACAGAGTCTTAGAGCATGAAGCTCATGCATAATTTTAAACAACTTATTTCCATATACTTTTCCGTACTTTCTAGTTTTTCTGCAATCCACGCATAACTGCTTTTACTAATCTTAAAAACAAATACTAAAGCAAGATACCATGTAAACCTCTCACTAGGAAGATCAAAAGTCGACATCCAACATTCCACTTCCTCCTTTTTTAGAATGTGATCTAATCAATAAAATCAAATGATGTAGAAAAGAGGAGTACAAGGATTCACGAGTAAATTCTGGGATCTTGGTAGCCAAAGTAGAAGTGTAGGCCATCTGGTCTGGGGGTGAGCCACCATTTTAATCCTCTTCCTTCTTTGGGAGTGTGGGTACTCCCCCAGGGTCCTCTGCTGGGCAGTAGTCATCATTGTCAAGATCATCATTGTCAAGGTCTGGATGACCCAGAAGAGTTGGCCATAGGAGAGGTTACGAGCCTAGGTTGGCCAAGTAGGGTCTGTGAGCTGTTGGGTATGAAGGATTAAGCAGGGAAGGTGTGGCTGGTGTTTACCCGGTGTTGCTGATTCTAACTTAATAGGCAAGTGTGGAGGCCAGAATGTCCACCAGCTCCTGAGAACGCAGCAAGCTGGGCCAGCCAGGTGGCTCCTCCAGCTGTCTCCTTCCAAGGACAACACTCCACCCAATGTAAGGATTTCTGGAACTCGTACCCTGACTTCAGGTACAGTAAGTATGTCAAGGACACACAAATCAGATTAGTTAATGTATTTACTGTTCACTGTGTTCATTTTTGTCAACTTTTTGTCAAGCTTGGGTCATCTGGGAAGAGGAAACCTCAAGAGAAATAGCTCCATCAAATTGGCCTGTAGACAAACCTGTGGAACATTTTCTTGATCAATGATTGATGTGGGGTATACCACTGTGTCTCATACTACCCCTAGGTAGGTACTGAGTTGTATAAGGAAGCAGGCTAAGCCATCCATGGAGAAAGAACAAGCCAGTACACTTCCTCTGTGGTCTTTGCTTCGGTTCCTACCTTTGCCTTCCTGCTTTCGTGGTCATTTTTTCCAGTGATGGGACTGTGACTGGGGTGTGTAAATTTGCTTTCAGACATGGTGTTTATCAGTTGAAAGTGAATGTGAACTCATTACAGTCAGGAGACAGAGCTGGACAGGCCGGTGTCTGTCTTCAGATGGGAAACTTAAGGAGTGAAGAAAACCTCACTGGGAGCTGGAAAACCTGGAAGAGGAGCCTGTACTGGGAAAGGCTTGCCTTCCCAGGGTTCATAAAAGTGTCATGTCAGGAAAAGGCTCAGGGCTGGGAGACAGGCAAGGGGAGCTGGATGGGGGGTTACCAGCTCTTCTGCACCAGGCAGACAAGTGGGCTGCTTTACCACCAGGATCCTCAAGGCATATCCCAGATGCTTTTCCCAGATGCAGCTCCAGGGGAAAGCAGGAAAAAATGCCCAGGAGGGCAGAGGTGAGTGGGAGAGAGCTTTCTGAAGAACCTACAAGCCCACCCATGACAGCAAGTCAGATCTGGCATCTGCCAGCCTAGAGAGTACAGAGCTGGCTATGACAATGACAGGTGAGTCTTAAGAACTTTCCACTGTCCTATCTTCTTCCCACACCCCTACCCCAGAGAGAAACAACAGCTCACGAGTGCTGAGGGGGGTCCCAGAGAGAAAACAGGCAGGCAGCTCTGTCCCCTCCCCATTTCCTCCTGCCCTCTCGTCAGCCCCACTGGTTGGAGATGGGGGACTGAGATGCTGAGCAGTATGTGGGTACGGACCTTCCAACTTCTGAACATGAACTTGACTATATGCTTCTGTGTTTCTTCTCATACAGCTTTGACCTCTTTACAACATTAGGTCACGAGAACAGCCGAGATCATCCGCCTTCCAGGACTCTACCTCCTCCAGGTCTCTGCATGTGGTCCATTTAGACAGCTGCCTTATGCAACCACCTCTCCATGAGACAGCAGACACAACCCACATGACTGGCCCCTCCATCTTACAGGCTCACCTGTGCAACAACACACCACGGTGTGTCTTCACAGCACTCAGGCCTGCCTGCTCCACGCCTAGCCATTAGAATACCCACAGACACCTGGGTGAAGCAGAGGCTTCAGACAACAAGCACCTGTCTTCTTCTCCCACATACACCCCCAACTTGCTGGTTGAGCATGCTTATCCCAGCTGGCTCCCCTGCCTCATCCCACAGGTACAGCAGGATTCACTGCCAACCCCTCTCTGGCACATCTGTATAAAGCATGATGTTACTTTGTGTAATTTGTTTGTCACATCTGGATCTGCATGACCCACCACCCAACCCCAAGTTCTTTCCTGGTCAGTGAGGGTCAACTTGGGAGGAATAAACTTTGCACAACCCAACCAGGAGCCACAGGGGGTCTCCTGCTATCAGTTAGCTTTCTAGGGGGGCCCTAGTGTCATAGGCCTACTGCAGGGCACACGATAAAAGGAAGGCCCCATGCAGATCATGCTTTAAACTCCCATAGGCACCTCCCCAGGAGGTCCCAAAAGGTCACACTTAGAACTAAGACTGCTCCCCTGAGATAGACCTCAAAGCTAGATGTGGGGAAAATCCAACATGCTGAGTGATCCTGGAAATTGTGAAACTTTGTCCGGATGCACCAGAAGTGAGAGGAAAGCCGAGGTGCTGTGAGGACTCCATCTCAGGAGTGTACTTCTCAGGCCATGCACAGACTGAGCACGGTTGAGCATGTGGCGAGCCCTGCTCTAAGAACCTTATTTTATTAACCACAGAACCTTTACCATGGCAGCATAATGTGGCCTTCTCGTGTTACTATCGAGAGACTGGGACACGGAGAAATTGAGTCGCTTGGCCCAATTTCCTGTGGGTTTGAAAGCAAAGGGGCTTTTAGGAGACCTTCCCTTCAGCTCTCCTCCCTGGGCCAGCTCTCACCTCTCCAAGGTCCTGTGGCAGCTCTCTCGCGCGCGCTGCAGGTTTTAATTCAAAAGACCAAATGGTGCTGAAACTTCCTGTTAGACGGTGATCTTTGAAAGACCTCAGCTCTTCGATAGATGCTCAGAAGCAAAGGAGCAGAGCCCTGTAATTCCAGTACTTGAGAGGATGAGGCAAGAAGACCACACACCTGCCCCTGGGTAGCCCGGGGCTACAGAGTGAGAAGATACTGTTCTACATCATGCCTACCCCTCGCCACAAAAGAAAGCCCTCACTCTGCACGATCTAGCTCAGCCCTGCTCCAGCTAGCTCTCTGAGAGAGGGTTGGTACAGCCCTGAGACCGGAAGATGGCAGAGAGTGGTAGGGTGCTTTAAGAGATGGGCTGGAGTTCCCCTCGGAGGTGTGTATACGTTGGTGCTGACCGCAGTGGTAGGTCTTTTTCTTTCCCACTGAGCTTGGAGGCTGACTTGTGTCTTGGCTTCTTACCTGGCTCCGTCTATAGTCCTAACACACTGTCTGGAGTATCTATAGGTGTTTGGTTGGTAAGTGTTTGCTGAGATGAATTAAGGCCAATGTTATTATGTGCGCGCGCACACACCGTGGAGCATGTGTTGAGGTGAGAGGACCATTTCTGAGAGTCAACCTCGCCTTCCACCATGCGGGTCCCAGGGATCGAACTCAGGTTGTCAGCCTTGGCTGAAAGCGTCTTGCCCTGCTGTGCCTTCTCACTGGCCCTGTTGAAATGAATTTTGGGTAAATTGCAAAGCACCATGCAACAGGAAGCCCAGATTCCTGCTTCCTGCTGGAGGAGGGGCAGCTGGCGGCCTATGGGTGCACTGATCCCGTTAAGAACCTAAGAATGACGCGGTGTGCGGTTCAGTTGGGATGAGGTAAACCAGCTAGGACCTAGGTTAGTGCTCTGCATCTCAGAGCCCGGGCACAGCGGGTAACTGTAAGGCACCAGCAGACCCCAGTCTGGGCTTCAAACACTCCTTTGGGGGTTGTGAGTCAGAGCCAGGGTGGGAGATTTGACCTGCCAACAATCCTGGCTTTGTCTTTCACATTCCCGTGGTGAGAATGTGTCCTGGCTTATATTTATCATTGTCTGCCTTTTGGCGACCTTCGATAGTACCCACTTCTTGAAATGATCCATCCACATGGTCTCTGGAGGACTTTACAAAAGAACCCTTCTTTCCACATGCCCAGCTGGGGGTAGGAATTTGGCTAGAGGAGTCAGCCTCAAAATATCAAGATGACATATAATCAAGTCAAGACCAGTGCTCAATCTTCTCCCACTCGACAGGAGAGTGTTTTAAACCCTGGAGCGCAGAAGCAGACCCAGCAAGGAGACAATGCCCTTTACCAGGAGTTCACCGTCAGGTCTTCTCCACGCCACACTGGAACAGAAGGCTGGGAAGAGGGAGTCTCTGAGCTGAGCCGGGACAATTGTACCACCAAGGACAGATGTGTATTTGCCAGAAACCTCTGACGTGGACCACAGATTGCATCCTAAGACCACATGAGGGAGTGTCCAACACAGCTCTGAAGATAACCTCTGAAAGGCTTCGAGTCACCCAGGTGTCATAGCTCCAGAATAAACTTACTTGAGGAAGACCAGTGGCCAGGAAGAAAGGCCAACTGAGATGAAGAAAAGACATGGAGCTTGGACTCTCCCTGCTCCTTAGGGACATTTTCTTCTCTCCTGCACACTCTCACGGATCCCAGGACAGTGACCTTATAATTACACCAACAGGGGGCTTGTTGCAATCACAATTGTAAAAAAAAATATATTGTCTCAGAGAGGCATTTCGCTGACCCTTGTCACACGGTCGTCCGTGTCTAATAGAGGTGATAAGGATCTTGCTCTCTATTTGGCATAAGTTCGACAGGAGGTTTGTGGCTATTTTTCCACTTAACTCCATTCTTCTTAGCACAACCCAGTGCATTTTGAGGAGAGAATACTATGTACCTTCTGAGAAAGTTACTTCAAAATGTAGTCAGCTGGCCCATGCCTGAGAGGTCTCCGAGTCACCTTAAGGGATGCTCCCTTGAGAATTATAGCCAGTGCCTCTTAGAAACTGTATAGAACAATTTCTGTCCAGAGGAGAGAGACTGTGGGACCTTGTGTGGCCAGTCACACACAAAGCCCTGAGCGCTAAAGACAATGTGTGTGTGTGTGTGTGTGTGTGTGTGTGTGTGTGTGTGTGTGCTACTCAGCTTTCCAGCACTGTGATAAAATGCCCAGGGTAATCAGCTTATAAGAAGGAAATATTTGTTTTTGGCTCATAGTTCTGGAAGTCTCAGTGTATAGTCACTTAGCTCTGTTGACTCTGGGCCTGTGGAGAGAGAGAACATCAAATCAGGGGTATGTGATGGAGATTTCATCTCATGGTGACCAGGAAGAAGAGAAGAAACAGGAAGGGATCAGGACCCCAAGGCCCACTTTGAGGGTATCACCCAGTGATATAACCTCCTCTCACTAGACCCCCAGCTCTTAAAGGTTTCAACACCTCCCAGGAGAACCGAGGGTGGGCACCATGCCTTTAACAGATGGTCCTCTGAGGGACACTCCCACACCAACACCTCAAGTCTTCCCAACAGTTCCCTAGAAACAAATAAACCAACTCTTGTGTTTTGAAATGGCACACATTAGACGAATAATGGTATACCTCAAATGGTGCTCAGCAGAAAACCCAGGGAAGGCTGTGTGTAGACCTGTGTTTAGTAGGATGACAAAGAGGTGTGCAGGTCAGGCTGGGGGACATGCATGAGCAGCCCATGGGAAGCACCTTAGTGAAGTTTGCTGCTGAACAAGGAACAGGCCTGTCAGCTTTGGCATACACACTGATGCCAGGGCAGCATCTGGACTGACTGGGGAGCCATTCCAGGAGAGGATCAAATCATGTACAACACATATCCATGCCTCTGACAGGAACACCAAGTAGCAGTCTGACCAGCTGATGCGACAGGACTGAACCCCCCCTCCCCCACACACACACACACTAAGTAAGGTGTCTATGCAGTGGCCCATCCTGGTGACACTCATTTCCAGCTCTCACAGTTGCTATGTGACTACAAGTCTGAGGGCACTTGGCTGGACTGATTGACAGGTTGCTTGAGTTTCTAACCTCCCAATAAGAGCTGGGCCCCTTGCCTGGCCTCATGTTTCCCTGGGGCAGCCAGAGCAACAGTGTACACCCTGTTAGAAAAGCACACCTTCCCCCATAATAGTGACAAAGGACCCAGTGTCATCAGGGACCAACGGACCACTGAATCACTTCTGCCCAAGGTGGTAAAGCTATGGCTTGTAACTACACACTTATCCCAGAGCCTCCCCACAACACCGGCTTCTCCCTCCCTAGATGCCATTGGGGCTTTCTCATGCATTTCTCCTGGCATGGGAGTTTTACTTCCTGTGCAGAAATAGCGGGACACTCACAGGTCCACAAAGGGACAGCATGGTTCCATTGGGTGTCAGTCAGATAAGCATATGACAAATGTCCCATCTCTTTCTCCTCTAAAGTAGAAAGAAAAGGACACCCAAAAAGAAACAGAGAAGGCTGGACTCACCTCAGTCACATGGGGAAGTCACTTCAAGGTGAGCTGTGAGGAGAGAAGAAATGGGCATGTGGGAATGGAATGGAAAAGAATTTGAGGCCCATATATGATGGGCCTCCCAGTTCTGGGTCACCAGACTACAACTTCCTGCTCCATCTCAATGTGTTTTGCCTTTAATTCAAATATGGAAAGCACTTGTTGGTACAGGGTGTGGGGCTGTGTCGGAAGATTATGGATGACTGTCATGTTATTCCAATCTGCCCGGGTTTCCTCACCTGGACTCCTGAGCAGCATCTGAAGCAGAGGCCTGGATGCTTCGACTCGGTAGCTGTGAAACTATTGATCAAGTAGGAGGCAGGAGCAGAAGGCCACAGAAGAGGAGGGAGAAGCCATCTAAAGAGTCCA
>NC_050451.1:63842057-63882057 GCF_903995425.1 Onychomys torridus | reverse complement strand
TCCATCACCACCATAACCACCACCACCACCACCTCCACCTCCTCCTCCTGCACTTCCAACTCCACAACCATCACCTCCACCACCTCACCTCCTCCTCCACCACCTCCACCACATGATCGCCCGCACCAATACACTTTTCTACACTGGTCTCTCTGCTTCGGCTCTTGCACTCCACAAGTCAGAGTGGACTTTAAAAACAAAAGTTAGGTCCTGTTGCTCCTTGTTCCAAGTCTTCCACTTCCAGGGCTGGCCAAGGTTGGTCTTGTTCCTTGGTACCTCCTTTCCTGGGAGCCTTTCTCCCCCTGCCACAGTCTGTCCACCTCAGATGTGTGCAAGTCCTCCCTGTCTGGAGAAGTTTGTATCTCCTTAAAGATTTCCACACGCTGGGTTCAGCGCAGATGTATCTTCCCAGTGAGGCTGCCCCTTCAGCAGCTGATTCGAAGCTGGTCATCTCCTCCTGGTCCCTGCACATCTCGTCATGTTTTATTTTCTTCAAACATGTCACTCTTGAAAGTATCATGTTTATGGGCCCAGGCAGTCTGGACAAAAAAACCTTGCTTTCTTGTTTCCATTGTTATTTGCCACCATTTAAACAGGGCCCAGAGCACGGTCGGAGTGTGACAAGAACTTGTCAGAAAGAGTAAGGGAGGAGTGATCTCTGATGGTTGTTCTTTGGGTCACTTGCTGGATGGTGGGGGTAGATTGGGGTGGTGGGGGAGAACCCCAAGGTGTGCCTGGAAGGAGGGAGCCAGTGATTTCAACTCGGCTGATGTGTACACATACACATTTATAAACAGAAGATCATTTAGCCAAGGACAAGGTTTCATATGTATATATCTAGCAAGACTCGGCAGCTAGTTATCATGTATGAACCCCATGTTCCCAAACAATATTGACGTTTCATCATAAGCAATTATATTAAATTGCCTACTTACCAAAGCAGCTTTATCTTATTATTTGTTATTCTTCACGCCAGGCAAGCTTTCTTTCTTCCCCTCCCACTTATTTCTTTCTTTTATTTAAAAAAACTGAGACAAAGACTTAAAAAGGAACCTTTTGTACCTATGGCATTAAACCAAAACAAAACCGCCACTGTCCAGCCTCAGCTTGCTGATCGTGTGCTTTTTCAATAGTGAATCCAGGAAGGGCACATGGCAGAGCGGTGATAGGAACAGGTGCAGAATTATTCAACATCTCTGGGCAACAGCAGTGGGGATTAAACCGAGCTTTCTTTAATAAGATTAATTCCGAAATATGAAGCGCAGTTTGGCATATCCCCAAAGATACAAGGCATTTGTATCTATATAAGATTAAAGGAGCTTTCACACAAAGCAATTTTCTTTTTCAACATCAAAGAGCTGCTTCCAAGAGGCTGCTTGAAGGAGGCACCAGCGACCAGCACGGTGATGCAAACGGCTTTATGGAAAGGCAGCTTGCTCGGCTAGCAATTGTATCTGTGCCTTTCACTCACCGGGACATGCAGGGGCATTGTTCCTCGGATCACAGGATTACAGAATAAGGGAAGCCATGGGTCAGGAATCAAGCCCACAAACACCCCAGACAGGTGGCTCCCTGGTGATAAAACATTGCATTTCCAGAGACAGAGGCTCAGTACCTTGTGAGGTGGTTCTAACAAACAATAAATAATGACCCTGAAGCTGGAACAACAGTGACAGCACAGATCACAACCACCATCTATGTGTCAAGACTCTGCACTTAGCGAATAACAAACAGCCCAGCTGTCTACCTCTAACTGTCCCTTGGGTCTGCAGCCCTCAGCCTGGGGTCCACTCCACAGCCCCACACAGCACCAGTGCTCTGCACTGAGCTGCAGATACTTGGAGTAGCTTTTATTTGCTCCCTCTGTTCCTTTTTGTCTTCCTGACCTACATTCTCATTTGCCTTTTGATCCCAACACAGGTATTTACAGGAACTGGCCTCACCCAGCTGCAGGCTGGGTTTGCGTCACCCACCCAACCTGCTCAAAACCCTGTGAGTTGGGAGTGTGTCTCTTAGTATTTTAATCGCTCCCTACATAACTGGAACCTGACAAGCTGCCAGGTTCCCTCCTAGCCTTCCCCTCCCATGCCGCCCCCCACCCCAACCCCGTCTTATTTTCCTCTTTCTTTCTACAGACATTTCTTGCAGGTGTTTCCCATGCCAGACACTGTGTTGGGTGCTGGGACTCTACAATTACTAAAGGCACACCTGCTGGTGAACGCGAGAAAGCCTCTTGCTTACTAAGCTTATTATGTTTATTAAATATAAATGAAAATACAGCATAGTGCAATTATAAAATGAAATTAAAAAAGAATTCTACCATGAGTTGAAATTATAATACTTGCAAAAGGAGACACTGGGGAGCCAGCAGACAGACAGCCCCCAGCTCTGGCTTCTGGGGCCTGAGCTGACCTGGGAAATGCAGTCCCTACTTCAGTTAAGTGCTTGCCAGAGGCTGCTCCAGGGAAGCTTCTTTATGGAAGGAGCTAGGCGGCTACTGTCCAATGTCCTAGCCTTTCGCCTCCCTCTCTCTGCCTTTCAGAAGGCTTTCAGAAGAGTCAAGAGTAGCTGACTTAGTGGAAGGGCCTAAGTTTGTGCAGGGTGGGTTAGAAAGACACAAATCAGAATTCTCTTGGCAATTAAGAGGGTAGGAAGGGTGGAGCTGAGAAGTCTTTTATAATCTGAAAACGAGCATTTAGCCGTTGGGAAGGCTGGCAGAATCAAGTGCAAGGGGACTTTGTATTTGGGATGGCTCGTGAACTTCCTCCAAGTGTCATTACCCAGGTCACTTGAAAGCTGTCCTTGTGCTGGGGTTGCTGCTCACTGGGTATTTTGTTTGTCTAGCACACATGATAGATACTCTGAGTTTCACAACAGCATAAAAGCTGTTACCTGCCTGCAGGCAGCCTCAGCACTCTGGAGGTGGAGGACCAGAAGCTCAAGGTTATCCTTGGCTGAATAGTGTGTTTGAGACCTGCCTGGGATCTGTGAGAGCCTGTTTCCAAAAGCTGCTCTCCTCTGAACTCCAAGCAGGACAGCTTATGTATGCTGGAGAGCTCAGGGTGGGTCCGAAGTCTAAAAGCTCTCGGAGTTAGACATGTGGAGAATAGAGAATGAATGACCTTGGCAGACCCACCATTCCGTGTCCTTGCTCACTGATGGACAGACACCCTCTTGGCAGTAAGCCCTTTCATGTGCAGCCACGAAGACAGAGAGTAACTGGAAACTGCTTGGTTCTGGGCCAGGTGCCTTGCTCCCGCTGGGGTCTGTTCTTGAGCCCTTCCCCAGTGCCTCTTCTAAAAAGCTGACTGCACAGGCTGGTTTGACCAGGGCTGCTGATCCTTTCCTGTTGGAGGCTTTAGACAGTGAGATCTGTATGAATAATATTGATATTGTGACCAGGAATATGGTTACAGGGTGCCTTCCCCTGGGGCCGTGAGTGCCCAGCCATGGGTGAGTATAGTCCACACACCTAGCCGAACTTTGAAAGCATGAAAAATAGTTGTGAACCAGCATGAAGCTGAAACTTGCCATTGACTATATCAAAACAGGACAAAATATCTACGGATCTGGGGTTGAAGACAGGCTCTGGACTTGAGGTGGGCCGCCAAGCACCTTCTCTTGTATAAGGCCGAGGCATCTGTACAGAAGGCCATAGATTCTGAGTTCCACA
This sequence comes from Onychomys torridus, assembly GCF_903995425.1. Lineage (NCBI taxonomy): Eukaryota > Metazoa > Chordata > Mammalia > Rodentia > Cricetidae > Onychomys > Onychomys torridus. Next base: position 63,878,384 of record NC_050451.1, on the reverse strand, counting down.
TCGGAGCTCAGAGTGTGTATAAGTCAGGGTTCAGCTGAGAAGCAGTAGAAGGTATATGTGCCTGCACATAGAGAGGTATGCACATATAACACATCGTAATAAGATGGGATGAGAAAGCTGTGTGCAATCAGAGGCAAATGGGTCCACAATGGGCATTTGGAGAGCCATAGAAACTAAGGGTAAGCCCAGGAGAGCGCTCCCTGTGCAGGCACTATGCCCTAAGTCTGCTGAAGCTGCAGACCTGGGAGTGTGTGTCCGAGGAGACAACAGCAGAAAGTAGGACTTGAGCAGAGCTGGCTTTCTCCAGCTCCATGTTCTCCGGGCCTCCAGCCTGCTGGATGCTGGCCTCCACATTCAAGGAAGGTTTTTCCTATTTACTTCACTGGTTCCCATGTAGATCTTCTGTGGGGACATCCTCACTGACATACACAGAATACCATCTCTAGGTAGTTTTCAATCCAGGACAGAGGGATTGTGTAGAATGAAATTAGCCTCCCGTTTTTGGTGGGACAGGAAGAACACAGGCAGGTGTTTCTAGACATTCTGAGCTATGCCTCCCGAGAGTGAACGGGTCAAATAGTCAAACCAGGGCTGGTTTGATCCACGCCGTTGGCTGAGATCTAGGAAGGGTGAAGGATTTTCTGCTCAGGGCCCTCTGAATGGACATATTAGGAGAGAGAGAGGAGGTAGGGTCTCTCCCTGGATCAGTGCAAAGGAATCCTCGAGCTGAGGTAGGTAATCCTGGGGTGCCTTTCAATGGAGCTGGGGACAGCAAACAAGCCAGTTAATGAAAAACTCCTCCTGCCTCTTGCCTGTCAGACTTGACGTGCCCAGAAGGGGATGACTTAGTCACTTTCCTCATTGCCGTGACAAAATACTTAACAGAAATAACCGAAGGGAAGATTTCTATTGGCTCACGGCTTCAGACGATCAGTCCATGGTAAGGAAGTCATGATGGTGAGTCCCACCGCAGTAGGAGTGCTTGGCAGCCCCTTCACATAGCTTCTGGGGTGTTCAGGTAGCAGAGAAGCCAGGCTGGGACCAGAGGCAATTAAAACCTTTAGTGAGCCTATGTCCCAAAGGTTCCCAAAGGTCCCAAAACAGTGCTACCAGCTGGGACCCAAGTGTTCAAACACATGAGCTAGTGTGGGACATTTAATGTTTACACCACAACATAGGTTCTGTTATTAATGCTACATCTGCAGTACTGTATTAGTCAGGGATCTCTAGTGTCAAAGAACTTATGGAATGAATCTCTCTCTCTCTCTCTCTCTCTCTCTCTCTCTCTCTCTCTACACACACACACACACACACACACACACACACACACACACACACACACATATGGGAGTTTATTGGACTGATTTACTGGCTGCAGTACAAGAATGGCTGTTTATGAATGGAAAGCCCAAGAATCTAGTAGCTGCTCAGTCTCATGAGGCTGAGTGTCTCAGCTGGTCTGCCAGGATCTTGAAGAAGAAATGGATGGGCCGGTGGAGGTGAAAGCAAGCAGGCAAAGAACACCTTTCCTTCCTCTACACAGGCTTCCAACAGAAGGTGTGGCCCAGATTAAAGGTGTGCTTTCCAGCCTCAAGTTCTGGATTAAAGGCATGTGTCATCCAGCCTCACGATCCGGATCACAAGTGTGCCCTCCATGACTGGATTATAGTTCATTGCAGATACAGTCAAGGTGACAACCAGGAACAGCCATCACCGGTCCAGAGAGTCAGTCTGGCCAGGGTTTAGTAAGAGGCCAGGCATTCAGATGGGCCATGCTCGGGAATAGATCACATGACACTGCCCCTCCAGAGCTAGAGCAAGGGCTAGGATGCACAACCAATCTCTCTGCACATGCAGCATACACACGCAGGGCCTGCTCTTCCGGGCTCTTCTTGCATCCAGGTTCTTGTGGGGAAAGTGTGTCTCTCCCCCAGCTCTCTCGCTGTACTTCTGCAAGCTCCGTGTCTGTCGACACATCCGCCTCACTCACAGGGTGCTATTCCTCCACAATGCCTGGCATACTGTGGGGCATCCACAGAAGTTTGTGCACTGAACTGATGAGCTGCAGAAGGAGGCAGACGGGAGACTGACTACAAATGGTTTGGATGTTTCATCCACTTAACTTGCCCAGTGGGGAAAAGCCAAGGGATGAGTGATGGGTTCAGATGGTAAAAAGGGAGCTGATGAAGACATGGAGTGGACCACAGGACCCTTGGGGACCATTGGGCTTCTGGCAGCAGATGTTTAGAAATCCTAGCTGGAGCAGGGGGAGAAATCTCACTTCTGTAATGGACGGGGGGAGTCCTACAGCGTTCTGAGAAGGCCAGGAAGTCCCACAGATGCCTTCCTCTGGGCCGCTTATCAGTCCTTTTGTTTAGCTCTCTGGCAGGAGCCTGGGTGGAAGGCAGCAGCTGTCCTTCTTGAGGGGAACAACTGATGGCCTACTTTTGTGAGTTTTGTGAGCCATAGCTGGACTTGTCTACATCCACATTCCATGCCAGGAACAAACGCTAGATTGCCGAAGTTCCACTGAGCCCTCGAGGACCAGTCACTACAGTTTTTAGAAGAGACACCCAGTGCCCTGTTGAGACTATATATCTCCTAGGAGACTCTCTCTCTCTCTCTCTCTCTCTCTCTCTCTCTCTCTCTCTTTCTCTCTCTCTCAATAAACAGAATTCGAAACATATTGAAATTTGGTCTTTGAAGGAGGGTGACTTTAAGCCTGCAGTTGGTACAGAACACTTGTTGAAAGACAACCGTGGGCACAGCTCCCTCTAGTCTGGGTAGGGGTGGTATTTCCCTCCCACCTGACAGAGGTGAGGGGTGGGGTGGGGGGATGGTGGGAGGAAATCTAGTGACCTGCCTTGGGTTACAGGGTAGGTCTGGGCAGGACTGGGGTTTCAGATTGAGGATCTTCCTCCCTGGGACTGGTTTCTCTGAGTGGGCAGGTCCACTGCTCCTTCACTTGTACAGCAGCCTTAGAGCACCGCCCTTCACAAAGGGGAGGATGGGGGGGGGTTCAAGGCAGGGAACAGAAGGGTCAAGGCAGCACAGGGCCAGACAAAGGAGAGCAACAAAGATGTCTGGGTACTTAGCCTATCTTTCGTTGCTATCATCAGACTCTGCCTCACTCTAGACTCTCTCCCACTAGCTTCTGCCTCTCCAAGGCCCACAGGCTGGGGGAGCCCAGACCCAGAGCCCTTACCCAAGCCTGAATCCTGCCCACAGTCAACCAGCTGCACTCTTCTGATCTCCTTTGGATCACTCCCGTTACCATAGGGACGGAACACGCAGCATCTCCACTACTTCTCCGCTGTTTCAGGCATTCTACACCTCTGACCCAGCAGACCCTCTGCTTGCCATTCCCAGATGAGGGAGAGGGAGGTGGGAGGGAGTGTGGCTGCTAAGGTGAAAAGATAGCAGGAGTGCTTGGAGCTGGTCCCCAGGATCAACATCTCTATGCACTTAGGTATCATCTCTGCTCCTTTGCCCTTGTGTGTGCTGTTCCTGGGGCAAAGAATTGCCTCAAGTGAACAAAGCCCATGTACATGGGACTGCTCTGGAGTCAAGGGGCAGAGGACACCAACAGTGAAATTCACAGACTGTGACTCCGTGAATGGACCAGAGCTGGGACGAGCAGGGAGGTGAGACTGCAGGGGTCGGCATTTCTACTATTTGCGCAGAAGTTTCCTAAGAAAGAGAGCTGAGCTGTGTGCTTGAAGTGTGATAATTTGCTGGGGTTTCCAGTTCTAAATAAACTACTGCGTTTGCACTTAACTTTGTAACTGCAATTCGGTGCTTCTTTTCTGAAAGAGAGTCTACCAAACCATACAAAGGAAGTACAGAATCATGAGGACTGTGTGCTTATCATGTGTTCCAGGCCCTTAATGTCTGTAGGTGGCCTGGGCCAGACTCTTGGGAAGAACTGGGAACAATGAAAAGGAGAACCTGCTGGGGGAAACAGAGACACAGGCCCACATGGAAATCAGCAAACAGAAAGTGTCCAAGTGATCATTTCAAGTCCTCTACACCAAGATATGGAAAAGACGGAAGGAAATCAGAAGGGGAAAAATTCAAACCAGAATCTTGAGGTTGGTGGACCAGAGCCAAAGACAGGAGACAGGGGACCATCTATGTATTAAGAGTTCTTAGGTTTCCCCTTGGCCCCTCAGTTTTGCTGGGAAGGAGAGTAGAGAACTGATTGGGCTGCCTTGGGCATCTACACTTGTCAGTTAGACTCAAGGGCAAGTGTCAATGGCTGGCCTGGTAGAACGATGATAGGCCCCTGTAACTCTGTTGCTCTTACATGAATCTAATGCTTGGTGCTCACAGCTTAGAGCTTCAAGAAAAGTCTCCACGTCTGCCACTTCAAGTAGTGTCCTTAGCTCTCACTCCAGGGTCCATTTCAGGGTTCACTGACAGTCTGGTGTCTGGAATCTGGGGCATAGCTACGGTAAAGTCTTCCACAAGATGGTGCCCATAGTTTTGGGTTTTAGTGTATTATGTTGATGGGGTCATTCCTTTGTGGAGATTTTAAAAAACAAAACAAAACACCTACTACATACTTTTATTGTATCAGGGGGTATTGAGAATAGATTAAGCAAGACAGACTAAATTCCTGGTTTTAAGTTATTTCAAAAGGTTGTATTTTTACAGTCCTAGGACACATAGCTGAGGAGTGATATGTTTCCACATTTTGTTGCTGATAGGTTCTTTTGCTAGTTCTGCTACATTTCTGACAATGGCATACTCCTTGTATTCTCTAAACTGGTAGGCGTGGGCAGAGACTCTTATTTATGTGTGGAGGAGGGGATTAACCCATACCTATTCAGATAAGTCACTGTCTGAGGCTCAAGTCTGAATTATTGCTGAACACACTAGCTCACCATCTGGTGATTCAGCTTGGATTCATCTGCCATTGGAGGCTTTCATGGCTCTTTTTAAAATAATTATTATTTGTAACTTTATGTGTACTTGTGTGCCTTTGTGAGTTTATGTATATTACATGTGTGCAGGTGCCTGAGGAGGCCACAGTAAGGTGACATTATCATTTTAATTATTGTCTTACTAAGAGTCTCTAATTCAGTAATTCTGCCTTGATGATTTTTCACTGCCTTTAGGCTTTTATTTGTGTGTGTGTGTGTGTGTGTGTGTGTGTGTGTGTGTGTGTGTATGTGTGTTTATACATATTCACATGCACGATCACATACCATTGTGCACTTCTGGAAGTCACAGGACAACTTTTGGAACTAAGTTTTCTCTCCTTCCACCATGTGGATCCCCGGAATAGAACTCAAGTTGTCAGACCTGATGGCAAGTGCCTTTACCCACTGAGCCATCTCACAGGCCCACCCTATAGACTTTTGTTTGGAGAACTTTGTGCATATGTATATTCTCAGGCAGCATTGATGTTAACTATTTACTTATTCGAGACAGGGTCTTCCTGTATAGCCCAGGCTATTTGAACTTAAGATCCTCCTGCCCCAGCCTCTGAAGTACTGGGACTACAACCACTGACCATCTTGGCTGGCTCCTGAAAACTTTTAGGCTTCCGGTAAATATTTGTCAAGTCTCTGCACACTAAACCATTTAAATCTCTTTTGGAAGTAAGTGTGATATAAAGCATAAATTACTAATGACCTGTAGTGTGATGGCAGTGTAATGGTCTGGAAAAGGCAGCAGGTGATTAGGAGAGGGGAAACCGGAGAGGGAGGAGTCTCTGTGTGTGGTCCACAGGTAGGGTAAGTGCTATTTATCATCTAGACTGGGCCCTTGGGCCAGACAGAGGGAGGCTAAGGACGAATATGTGCAGACAACAGGCACACATTGGCATCGTCTCCAGAAATGGGGAAATCATCGCTTTAGCAAAGGTTAACATGCACCACTGGGGCAAGAATACAGTCCCTTTGGTACACAGATGTTAGCCTTTCCTATTAATAATCTTATTCGGATTTAGGAACTTAGAAATGGAAATTTTAAAAGGCATTAACTGGACTTCAAGTTCAGAAGAGCATTTATAGTTAAGATGGATCCCAGAGGTGCTGGGGGCAGCCCTCAGTTTTAGAAGGGTTAAATATGCAGATTGACTCTGTTTTCTTCTCAGCGTTGGCTTCAGTCAGAACTATTTTCAAACCCAAAGAGAGGGAGCTGTGAATAGCAGTACAGAAAGGCCGACAAATGCAGGATGCCAAAGAGAGTTATTTCTGGGATTCACAGTTATTTTTGTCTCTCTTTTCTGTTTGTTTTTGACAGGGTCTCACATAGAACAGGCTTTCCTTGAACTCTTTATGTAGCCTGGGATGGCCTCGATCTTCATGCTGCCACCGCCCAAGTTCCAGGTTTACTGTGGGCACCACTAGGCACGGTCTTTTTTTTTTTTTTTGCTGGAGCTGAGGACCGAACCCAGGGCTTTGTGCTTGCTAGGCAAGTGCTCTACCACTGAGCTAAATCCCCAACTCCGCACGGTTTATACAGAGCTGGGATTGGATGGTTCTAGGTCACCATGCACTGTTTATACAGAGCTGGGTTTGGATGGTTCTAGGTAGGCACCACCATGTGTGGTTTATACAGAGCTCGGATTGGATGATTCTAGGTAGGCACTTTTCCAACTCCGCTACAACTCCAGCTCCATTCAGTGACTCTAGAAGGCTTTGCCTCAGATTCCCAGGCACCCAAGCTGGCTCGCTATTTGCTGACCCCCAGTCAGGACAGCCTTGGAACTTCCTCAGTTCCCTTCTTGTTGTCTGTCCCCTGTCTGCCCCTTTCCCAAAGCAGACTTCCTGTCCTCTCCAGCCATTGCCCCCCAAGCCTCTCATCCCAAGGCCAGTTTCTTAGGTTGCGGCTGGCAATAAGAGAACCCAGAGCCTAATGGAGGGTCTAGCGATAGCACCTATTACTTCCTTACAACTGCCTGCCACTTAGCCACACAGCCAGATGAGCATGGACTGATAAGGCTTTTCATAAAGCCTTGCTGGTGACTTTCTTTTACCTCTTCTTGCTCCAGGCGACTGCAAATGGACTCATATGGAATCTGTTTTAACATCTGGTTTTGAAGGAGCACTTAGCAATTGCTGGGTGTGTTTTTTCTCCTCATGCAGCAGGCCCCGGTTTCAGCTTTATTTAAGGAAGAGGTGCGGGACATGGCTTTAACCCTTGGTAGCACCTTACTTTTTACTGGCCTCTGTGCCTTGTGCCCAATCTGTTTTATTTATTATCTATGAATTTATTTACTGTGTGCATGTGTGTGTACACATGTATTTGTGTGCATATTCATGTGGCACCCAGAGGACATCCCTTGGTGTTATTTCTCAGGAGGACTGTCCATATTTGGGGATGAGGACCCTCACTGGCCTAGGGATCACCACGTAGGCTACACTAGCTGGTCAGCAAAGCACAGGGATCCATCTCTGCCTCCCAAGCGCTGGGATCGCCAAGCATGTCTACCCTTCCAGGACCTTCCATGTGGATTCTGGAGATCTTGTTCTGGTCCTCACTCTTGTAAGGCAAGCCTTATTGATTTAGCTGCAGCCTCAGCCCCCATTGTTTCTTGATTCTTATTCTCCTCTGTATTTCTCCATTCTCCTTCCAAGGGCAGTTGGCTTTGATGATCAAGTCTCAGGACTTCTAGAGGATGAAATGTTCTGAAGATGAGGAAACATCTTGAGATGCTTTCTTTCCATTTTCTATTTTCAATGTCTGCTTTCCCTACTCTTTTGGTGGTTCTTCAATCAAAGAATATAAGAACTTCTTCAACCTTGGAGGGCACCCTTACATATCTTGGGGTCTGGACCCAATTAAAGAATTGTCCTGTAGGCAAGAGGCCAGGGATGTTTTTCTGATCCAGGAGTATAAGAACAGAAGAGTAATCAAGTCAGTGTGTTGCCACCTTGCCTCTACCGTACAGAGTCCTTGACCATATCTGAAGATGCAAAGGAAAAACTAATCACTGAAAAATAGAAAAAGAAACCAGGGAGATGTGCTGTAGGGGAAGGGGACAGAGACTGACAGCTGTGGGCTATCTCTGCCTCTCTGGTGGCAGAACACATCCAATTCTTCTTCGTGTGGTGGCTGAGGTATATTTTGTATTTTGGCTGATTATTTTTTGCAGAGCAGCTTGACTTGTAGTTGAGACATTCATCAGTTATATCTGCATTTTCAAGGAACCAATCATAATAATGACCCTTAGGGCCTGTGGGGACAGGGCCTCAACCAAACTCCTCACCTTGGGGGTCAATGATCGTATCCCTCGAATAGGATAGATCAAATGTCACACTAAGAACATTTTCTCCCGGCAGTGACTCATGATGGTGGTGGTGGTGGAGTCCCTATTCTGTAGCAAGCTTGATCAGTTTCTCAGATTCTTCTCTCACCTCCCTGGATGGACATCAGATTTGCTGAGGACAATCCCGAGCTGCCCCACTGCTAGGTGACAGCTGACGGAAAGTCTTTCTCATAGTTCCTCTTGGATCGTTTTCAAAACTCTCCCTGGGAGCAGTTGGAAGAAACTTCTTTTTGTGGTACCTGTTCATGGCAGGGCTTCTGGTATTCCACACACAGGGATTTGGAGTAACAAGCTTCTTACTGTTGGCCTCGGCAGTACAAACCAGTTTGAGACTCCTTAGGCTCTTCCAGTGCTGGAGATTGAGCTTAGGGCCTTGTTCATGTCAGGCGAGCGCTCTATCATTGAGCTCTATCATATCCAGCCCTGAGTAATTTTAAACACCCATGACAAAACAGAGCAAACATAATGTTGTCTTACAGTGCAAGGCAAAGCTTTTGCCCTAATGCAGAATCAGTGAGAGCTTGCAGTTATTTCAGGCTGCCCTTGGACATGAGATGTCAAGGGGATGAGAGCTGAGCTTTGTAAACAAGAGGGTAGTTCCGCTGCAGAGTGCCAGCGGGAGGGGGGACGAGGGTGGTGCTCTCAAGGTAGGGATAAATGTAAGATTCTGTGGAACCTGAGATGTACCATTTGTCTACATGTTCACTTAGCTCTCCCGTGCAGACAATGGACCTCGATTTAAGAGCCTTTGAATTATTATCTCGAGATGCAAGCAGCTTTCATAACCTGTTCAAGGGGATGATGAACTCATCAAAGGAAGAAAGTTGCCTGGCTTTGGGAGAGCGGGGCTGTGATGAGGGGTTTGTGCCTCAGTGATTTATAGTCCCTTTTTAATGCAGTTGGGATTGGGTGCGAAGGTCAGAGTGGGTATTTTAGCAGATGTATGAGAGTGGATTCTAGGTATAAATTATGCAACGCTTGAAGTTCGTTGCAGATACAAATTGAGCACCTCCTTGGTGGTGTTTAGGGAGTTATGAATGATTTGTGGTTGGCTTATGTATGAGAATAGGTCACTCTTCTGTTATGAAAGTATTTTTCACATTAAGACAACCATAATTAATTAAGGGTTCATGTGGTGGGGTCATGAATGGGAATGCTTGGTGAAATGACCCTCTAAGTGTGTGTCTGAGCACAAGAACTCAACAGATTTCTTTCAGAGTTCACCCAGGAGTTATTGGAGCTTTTCTGAGTACTTCATGCAACACTTTTACTGTTCCATTAAAGCCAAAGCTTGCTTGAGTGGCAGTTGGGAAGCTTATCTTCCCAAAGACAAAGCAAAGGCTTGTGTTTTGTTTCAGTTCGAGACTCCTGATTATTGATTTTGGGAGAGAACTGATTTAACTTCTCTATTCGAAGCTTATACTGTCTCTCATCAGCTCAGCTGTTGCCAGCCAAGCTGACTAGACAAAGGGAGACTCAAGGTAGAAGAGCAGCCGGGAACAATGTTCTTCCAGGCTTACCAATCTGTTGGGGTACTTTCTGTGGTAGCATGGGTTTGGCCTGAGTTTTTTTTTGTTTTTGTTTTTGTTTTTCCAAAGGGCCGAAACCCTAGGAGCCAAGGTAACTGTTTTCACATGAGGCTCTTAATGCTAGACATAAACCCTAAGAACATTGACCTCTCAAGGAAATGAAGACTTCATTTTGAAGCCTCCACATCTTGTTGACAAGATGACCACTTCAGCCTGTGGGAGAGCAGTAAGCCACCACTGAAGACTCTCTATGACTTGTTTCTGGGCCAAGTCTGCTGCGATAGGAGGCCGTCTCAATATTGAGAACCTTTGTTTGCAAGTCTCAGAGGCCATGACCACCCAGTCACATCCATTTGTCTCAGAAATGTGAAAATTGTCGATGTTAAGTGTTCCAGAGTGACAGAATGCACACCAGGACACAAGAGTCCAATAAGGTGGTAGACATTTGGAGTCTGCTGCTGAAGTTTGCAGGACCAGTGTGAACTAAAGCTTATCCACCAACATCCCATTTCTGTGGTATTTATGTTGTTTTCCAGGCTGCAGGGTATTTCCCTCTCTCCCCTGCATGGAGGTGGAGGGTATGTTCTTTACTTCCCCCCATAGTCCACACTGCCTGTTTCCCTTCTCACCCCTGGTGTCTTTAGTCTCTTCTTACCCACTAGAAATGGGCAAGAAGGGGGGCGGCTGTGAGAAGGAATGATGAGGACAGAATAAAAGGTGTACAGTACTGTCCTTTAGAAACATTTTGTCACTTGAATTTCATGGGCAGAAGTGGCCAGCAGCCTCACTGGACAGAACTTTGGCGACATTTGAAAGCAATGCATGGGAGAATGCACTTGTAGAAGCATGACCAAGAGCAACACTGACATTCTGCAGCGTGTCAGGCTGGGAAGGCCGCCAGAACACACCACAGTCTCTAGTACCGGCTGGCTGGGATGAGAGGCAGGACAGCAGTGCATGTCACCGGCGGCTTCATCTGCTAGGGTTCCAAAAGTGATGCTTTTCAGCTGTGACCTCACTTAACCCTCCCTCGTGAGGAATCTCGAATGTTAAGGGAATTGTGGAGTTGAACTGAGAGGTCCTGACGCCACCGTCTATCTGCTGGTCTTCCCCATTCTGCATAGATTCCTTGAGAAGCTGGGGTTGTCTTTCTGCTGTTCCTAAGAATGTTTTAGTCAGGTCAGGTAAAGAGGGTTTATATCTAAACCATCTTAGGCTTACCCTCCTGGTCCTCTTGTCCCCAGGGACTCTCATAGGCAGAGTGCCTTCTGTACTTTGGAACAGCAGATCCAAACGCTGCATTCCAGTGGTGGGAATGAGGGCGAGGGCTTGTGTTGTTCCATCATTTTTCTACATTCTACTTTTTGCTTATTTATTTTTCTGTTTGTGTGTGTGTGTGTGTGTGTGTGTGTGTGTGTGTATGCTGTGTGTATGTGTGTGCATGCATGTGGTGTATATGCATGCTGGCGTGTGTGTGTGTGTGTGTGTGTGTGTGTGTGTGTGTGTGTGTGTGGGCTTGCATGCATGCAGGCCCATCTGCATGTGGAGACTCAAGGTGGCTGTCAGGAACCATCCTCCATCATGCTTCCACCTGATTCACGAGGCCTCGACGCCCACCTGGCATCTGCGTGGGTTCTGGAGGTCAGAACCGCAGTCTTGGTGCTGCTGAGGCGGCTCTTTAACCACTGAGTCCTCTCCCCAGCCCCGTTCTCCACCTTGGCCTTTCTGAAAGGGGTGACTTCTGTCTTCTGTCTGAACACCACGCTAGGGACTGAGGACGCAGTCTCAACGTGAAGAAGACGCAGTCTCAACAACCATGCCCTAGGTGGAGCAGTGTGCCCTCCCACCACCCCAGTGATGGGATTTTAGGAAAGCGAGAAATGAGCCCCGTGTGGACAAACCTCCGAGGGGTCAGTTCTCTGTTACAGTCTCCTCAGCTACCCCTGGAGGCTCTCCACCGGCCATCTTTTCTTCCCTCTTGCTATCCTGATTTTTTTTCATCTTCTTCAAATTCTCCCTCTGGGCATAGATTACATATTCTCAGGCAGCGTATACTTGCAAACCGCTTTCTACCCACCTGACAGACACACCCTGTTTCCTTGGGTTCTTAGATTCTATTTCAACATGCACCATCATTTTATTTACCATTTCAGAAAGAAAAAAAAAAAAACAGTTCCAGTGAAATCATAATGTAACGTTCTGATAACCTGAGGCTTTATCTAATCATTATAGTAAGGTTTTTTTTTTTTTTCCCCAAGCTACATCAGACATAAATTTTTATTTTGGTTTTGTGCATTAATAAAAAGGAGAATTGAATGAAATAAATTAGCTAACATACTTCTCCAGCTTCTTCATCTAGAGACCAGATAACCTAAATTGTTCATCCCCTCAGAGCTAAAATGTCATGTTTTCCACACAGTATTATCCTCTTTTCTATTAAGAGTGTGCCTTGGAAGAATATTACTTTGTTATATTCAGGAACTTCATCCAAGCTACTAACTCTCAAGCTTTGATGTCATTAAAAAAAATTTCTTGAGTCAGCCTAAGTAATGAATATTTTACTGGCTCAGTCAGAAAAATGTTTGCCACAGAAATATGAGAGCCTGAGCTCCATCTTCAGAACCAATATAAAAAGCTAGAAGTTGCGGTTTGTGCTTGTAACCCCAGCGCTGAGGGAGTAGAGATGGGATCCCCTGTGCTCACTGGACCACCAGCCTAGCTGAGTCAGCGAGTTCCAAATCTCAGTGAGAAACCCCTATCAAAAAACAAGGTGAATGTGTAGTGGATACTTGTTCTTTCTATGATTTTGAAGCACCACCCCTAGAAATGTAGTGGGTAACTGTCCTACCTACCTATGACCTTGAAGTACCTGCCCCTGGGGCGTGGCTTGATGCTCCTCTTAAGACCTGAGATGCATGTACACCTCTCTCTTCTCTCCCTTGTGGGCTTAGATGCCGAGACAGACCCAGGTGGAAGAACTGCATTGGGCTGTACTTCGGCTTTGAGCGGGGTACGAGAGATTGTGTTTCTTGAAGAGACGTTGAGTATCACGTGACTAAATGGCCAGTGTAAGAGCAGGATAGTTCACTAAACCTATTTCTTGGGTGTCTTCATCTTCATTGCAGTGTGGTGGAGTCACGTGACAGATATAAGAAATAAGCCACATCAAGCTGGGATTGCCTGCCTTCTTTCTCCTCCACCCAAACTCTAGGGATGAGGCGGGGGAAGTTATAGCCTCATGGATGCCCTGGCCTCGAGGACCCAGACATTATAAAACCACGCCAAAGGAGGTGATAGTTGACAGCAGAGGAAAAGCCAAAGAGGAGGGGAAGGCAGATGGAGGGGTGGCATTAAGAGGAATCTAAGAGGTATAAGTGGAAGTGTTAAATGTGACAGCCTGCCGCCATTGTGGATGTCACAGCAGCTGCAGAACACAGCCCAGGAGAGAGAAGGGCACGGAAAGTCGTCAGCACAGGGATGGTTTTCAGATCCCGTTAAACACCAGCAGACAAAGGTAATTATGACCGAGGACACAGGTAGATATGCACAGTACCATCAATGTAGTATTTGTCTGACTCATCCTTCAAAAGTAAGTGTGCTTTGTGTGTGTGTGTGTGTGTGTGTGTGTGTGTGTGTGTGTGTGAATCAAAAGAATGAACTATGCTTTTGGCTATAAGAGAACCCTTAGAATTTGAAGAAAATAGAGACTTTAGAGGTCCCCTGCTCAGATCACAGTTCAATAATGTAGCTGAAGTTTTGCATGTCCTGCCTGGCCCATGGTCGGGACAAATCTTTCCCACTCGCATCTCCCAAGTAAATACACAGAGGCTTATATTAATTAAAACTGTTCAGCCATTACCTTAGGTTTACAACTGACTAGCTCTTATGCTTAAACTCAGCCCATTTTTCTTAATCTATATGTTCTGTGGCTTTACCTGTGTGCCATTACATGCTGCTCCCTGGACGGCTGGCTTGGGTCTCCTCACCCAGCCTTCCTCTTCCCAGAATTCTCCTTGTCTCTTATCCTGCCTATACTTCCTGCCTGGCTACTGGCCAATCAGCGTTTTATTTATCAACCAATCAGAGCAACACATATTCACAGCATACAGAAAGACATTGCCCTGTCACAATAGTATTAACATTTTAATTTTACTTTAGTGTGTATGATGTGTGTGTAAGGGCATGCAGGTGTGCATGTGTGTGCCGTGGTGAAGTCAGAGGTCAAGTGTCAGCTTTTGGCCTTTCACTGTTGAGGCAGGCAGGGTCTTTTCACTGCTAGCTCTTGTAAGTGTGTGTGCCAGGCTAGCTCTTCCATGAACATCCAGAGTCTTCTGTCTTTGTCTCCCAACTTGCCACAGAAGCACTGGGATTCTAGACATGCACTATCATGCCTGGGTTCTAGGATTAATTTTTTTTTTTGAGCTGAGGATCGAACCCAGGGCCTTGTGCTTGCTAGGCAAGCGCTCTACCACTGAGCTAAATCCCCAACCCCCTCTGGGATTAATTTTAGTAAAACTTATTTATTCTATGTGTTTGTCACATCATGTATCTTGATCCCATTCATTCCCTGTCCCTCTGCATCTCTGGCCCTGCACCCTCCACCCAGAATAAAACAAAATTAAGGAGAAAAAGATGCAGAAAATACAATGAGAAAAATTAAAAAAAAAAAAGAAAAGAATTAAAAATCTTGTCATGGAAGCTGCAGTTTGACCCAAGTCATGCCGTACACCCCTTTGTCTATACATCTCTCCTTGCAAGTGTTCATTGCGAAGAGTCGTTGGTTTGGTCCAAGGACCATGGTTTCTACTACATGCTCAATGCTGGGCCCCCACAAGGACCCTTCCTGGTCCTCCCGCTGGAGCCCTGTCTGGTGGAGATCCTGCAGCTTCGGGTCTGCTGGTCAGGTCCCTCCACGTGCTGTAGCAGATCATACATGGGGTGGATGTTGGGGCAGGCCAAGTCATAACCCTGGGTCTGGGCCTGGGCAGCTGTAGGGTCAGTCTGCCAGATGGGAAATGGGAACAGCTCAGTTTTGGGCTGGCTCACCCACACCTGCGCTAACAGTGTTGGCTCAATTGTGTTGCCCTGGTGAGGTGCAGGGCCTGCTCTCTTGAATGTTGCCGCTGATGGGATGGCTCTCCCACACTTAGGACCACAGGGCCAGCTCTCCCACCTGCCCCAGGTGTTGATGGAGGGGTGAGGGGTTGCGGGGGGTGGTGGCAGGGCATCTGTCCCCACGCCATGTCACTACGTGGCAGGTGAGGGGTGGGGCTAGCTCTCCTACACTCGGGTCCTCAGGGGTGGTTCACCTGTGCTCTCATCAACAGGGTCATCACTGCTGTGCGGCCCAGAGAATGCGCAGGGCTCAGCTTCCGGTGTGCTGCCGGTAGTCTAGGGGTCAGCTTCCTCACCATCTCACCCCACTCCCCTCCTCTCTCATCTCTTCAGATTTGCCTCAGTCCACAAATCCTGAACCATTCTCTCTCCATTCTCTCTCTTTCTCTCCTCTCTCTCACATAAACTGTACCTCTGCTCTCTCTAATGGTGGCCTTCTGGCTGGTGCTACAAGGTACCGAGTGGGCTCATGTTTTCTCTTTGGAACCGGGGGTGGGCAGCCCCAGGCCTGTGCTATGTCTCCCTGGCTCAATCAGGGTGCTGCGACACCGGGCTGGGCCTTGTGTCCTCATCACAAGGAGATCCTTATAGTGGCCCAACCACCCAGCACCTACAGCAGGCTCCTGGTTGCTGCATTTTGCTGCTTTCCCTCTACCGCGTGGAGTTGGGGCTTGTCTGGAGTTCTGCTTGAGGCCAGGGTTAGAATCCCATGCCCCTGCTCAGCCGCACTGCGACCATCGTCCATTCAGGCCCCGGTTGGCCAGGCGGCTCCTGCTTGAATGGGGCCCCCATCCCACCTGAGAGTCTAGCCATGGAGGAGCACCCTCTGCGTCCATCGCTGATTCAGCGGGTTCTGGGATTTGAACTCGGGTTTTTATATCTGTGTGGCAAGTGCTTTACCAGGTGAGCCATCCCCCCAGCCCATAATAATTTTAACATTGTAAACATGTTCTCACTGTTGCTTTCTCTCCCCAGATTTCGCCACTTGAAAGACAAGCCTTTTCCAGACAGGGTCTCATGTAGCCCAGGCTTGCTAATGCAGCAGAGGATGGCTTTGAAATTCTAATCCTTCTTCTGCCTCCACATGTCAAATGCTGGCTGGGCTTGCTAACTTTTAAAGTAAAAGCGATCAAAATAAAAATGTCAATTTATCTCAAAGATGTGTGTGTGTGTGTGTGTGTGTGTGTGTGTGTGTGTGTGTGTGTGTGTGTGTGAGAGAGAGAGAGAGAGAGAGAGAGAGAGAGAGAGAGAGAGAGAGAGAGAACATTGTACCTTGCATATGTGCAGAGGTCAGAAGCCCACCGTGGGGGCTGGTTCCCTCCTTCCACCCAGTGGGTCCAGGGATTGACTTCGATCCCCACAGGCTTGACGGGAAGGGCCTTTGCCTGCTGAGTCAGCCCTTTTGTACCTTTACTATTAAGGAAGATAGAGGAAAATTTTTTTTTTTTTCTATTAGGGTAAGGAAATTGAAAAGGCCATAATAAAATAATCTAGAATAAGAGAGAAAATGGGGGTTAATGAAACAGAACACCTTCAGAGGTGTGAAAGGGGCACAGAACTGTGTCTTTGAAAAGATCAATAAAATAAAGACAAATTTTTAGCAGACAAGGCTGATTAATGTTCAGGAGGGAGGGGGAGGGAGGGGAGGGAGGGAGAGGGAATATGAAAGCATATCCTAGATTACTAACTGGAATGTATAACAACTGACTCAAAAGAAGTCAAGATTTGCGTTAATAATTTTACTGAAGCCATTGGAAGATTAATTACTAGGGAAGAAATTGTAAGAGGAAAAAACCAGATAAGTTTACTGTTGAATTCTATCCAATAATACTAGTTATATTTTATAATAATAATAATAATAATAGTTATTTTATTATTATTATTATTGAAACAGGGTCTTAGGTTACATTAGCTGTGTAGCCAAAGATGACCTTAAACTTTGGATCCTCCTGCCCCCACTTCCTAAGTGTTTAGGTGATGGGTCCCTGCATTTGTGTGCACATACTTATATTCAGACACATACATACATATACACAATTAAAATTTAGATATTTTTAAAACACAAGGACAGCATTGCCACAATTTATTCCATCAATAAAGAGAAAGTGATCACATCAAATCATGCTGAGTGTCTTTGACAGACTCACCAGCCCTTCTCAAGGGAAATGAGTGTGACTGGCTGAGAATACCTGGTAGACACTGCGGTTAGGGAGCTCTAAGCTATTAAGATCTCCAGTGCCCTGTGTCATTATTGAGCCCAGATAGGTAAAGTAACTGCTTCCTTGAAGATAAGGGTTGTAGTGTAGCTCACAATTCCTGAAGTCTGTGTGGGTTACCTAACAAAGCTTTTGCCAATCTGATAAGAAGGGATCCATATAGTTGGTGTCATCTCTTTTTTTCTTCTTTCTACCTTGAATGTGATGGTGGTGTCTGGAGCTGCAGTAGCCATTTTGTAACTGTGAGGCAGCAAGCTGGAAGAATAGGCCAACTTAGTCACAAATATTCCACTTCTGATTATGTTGTGCTAGCAAATCAAAAGTAGTAATTGTCTGCTTCTAAATATCTGTTTAAACTTCAACCAAGTCTCTGTTGCTTATATCCAAGCTATTTCAAAATGACGAGGATCAAGAACCAGAAACCAAGAGCAAATTTTATTGTAAGTAATAAAAGACAAAAGGTATTTTAATTAAAATCAAGCAACAAGTATGTAGGTCGGCCCCTCTTACTGTTATTATTACATAGTTTTCTTGAAGGTTTGAGGAACAGAGTAAGGAAGACAGGCAAAGTAAACAGCAACCATAGAGATACAAAATAGTGTAGACCAAGAAAGAATTAGCAAAAGCCGGTTGGAAGGCCGTGGGATTAACCACACAAGATGTGGACTGGTATTTTTGTAAGTTAATGAAATGAGATCAGTTGTTTAGCCGACTAGGAATCTGGGAGCTGGGCTATGCTGTCTGAATCGGTTCTGTGCTACTTGGTAGAACATGGCTGGCTTCGGGTTCAGAACTTCCCAGTTACGTGTTTCTGGTTTTGCAGAGAAGACTAATCCAAGGAGGTGATGAGGATACAGGCATAAGGAGGTGAGGAGAATGCAGTCATAAGGAGGTGGTGAGGATGCAGGCATCAGGAGGTGGTGAGGATGCAGGCATAAGGAGATGATGAGGATGCAGGCATAAGGAGGTGAGGAGAATGCAGGCATAAGGAGGTGATGAGGATGCAGGCATAAGGAGATGATGAGGATGCAGGCATAAGGAGGTGAGGAGAATGCAGGCATAAGGAGGTGATGAGGATGCAGGCATAAGGAGGTGGTGAGGATGCAGGCATAAGGAGGTGAGGAGGATGCAGGCATCTGTCAGCACCTGTTAGCATCCCCCCATGAAGAGCCACTGGGCCCTTGCTTGAGCTTGAACACCACTGCTGATGGGTTTGAAGCAGAAGTCGCATCAAAATAAGCAACAAAACCCATTAAACTGTGTCTTTTTTTTCTTACTGTGTGATTTTCTCAAAGACATTTTTGGTTAAAAAAAAGAGAAAGAGCTGGGCAGTGGTGGCGCACTTGGGAGGCAGAGGCAGGTGGATCTCTGTGAGTTCAAGGCCAGCCTGGTCTACAGAGCAAGATCCAGAAAAGGTGCAAAGCTACACAGAGAAACCCTGTCTCAAAACAAACAAACAAACAAAAAAAAAAACAAAACAAAAAAAAAAAACAAACAAACAAACAAAAAAAACCAAAAAACCAATAAATAAATAAATAAATAAATGAATAAACTTATATCCATTTCAGCACTACTTAGGCAAGGCTGAAAATGTCCTTCAGCTGTAGCTGTAAATACTATTGCATATCTGTGGAAAAGGTGTGATGGTTGTTCTTGGTTGTCCACTCGACTACATCTGGAATTAACTAAAACCCCCCAAATGGAGGGCACATCTGTGAGGGATTCCTGTTCAATTTGAAGTGGGAAAATCTACTTCGAATCTAGATCTTTTCTTTTTTAATTTTAATTTTCAAGACAAGGTTTCTCTGTATAACAGTCCTGGCTGTCCTGGAACTGAAGTTGTAGATCTTGAACTCACAGAGATCGGCCTGCCTCCTGAGTTGTGGTTAACTAATCTGGATCTTTAAGGTAGGAAGACACACCTTTAATCCAGATCTTTTGAACTGGGAAGATCCACCTTTAAGTCACACCTTCTGCTGGAAGCCTGTGTAAGGACATGGAAGAAGGAAGCTTCTGCTCTTTGCCTGCTTGCCCTCACCTCGTCAGCAAGCTCATTGCTTCAGTGGCATTAGAGCCTACTGCTTTAGGATTCCACTGTATCGTGGAGAGTTGCTGAGACATCCAGCCTTGTGGACTGAACAGCTACTGGATTCTTGGACTTTCTGTTCATAGCCAGCCCCTGTTGGATTAGCTGGACTGCAGCCTGTAAGTCATTCTAATAAATCTCATATATATTGATGGATACACACACACACACACACACACACACACACACACACACACACACATATATATTCATGTTTTACACACATGAAATATGGGAGATATATAGATTATATATTCATTATATAATGCATATATGTATTCATTCTATTAGTTCTGTTTCTCTAGAGAACTCTAATACAAAAGTCTAATAGAATAAAGCCCATATAATTAAAAATAAAAAGCTGAATAAGTGAAACCATGTCCTTTAAGAGAAATCATGTCTGCCCCAAACAATCAATTCCCCTAAGCTCATATAAATTTAACAAAATTTCTGATAAAAACCTAACAGTACTAGATTGGCTATTTGGATGATTTTGAATTGAATAATGTGATCTTAAAGTTTATTTGAGAGAATCATTGTATCTCAGGTTGCTAAAAATACGATCAACTCAGGGATAGTGTTTTAATTCTAGACTTCAGAACACACTCCAAAGTCTCTGTAATTAAACCAGTGCGGTCTAAGGATTATAAGGAAAAATAGAGAGCTATAAGGGATTCTACATGCTAGGAGGATCCTGATTTGCTTAAAGATGCACCTGGGGAAAATCAAGTTGATTTTTAACTCATAACATAGTCTAGAATAAAGTTCCTGATGGACTGAAACATTAATATAAAAGAAGAATAAAGTCATAGAAAGAATTTGAGAAACTGCAAATATAGTCTAGGATTTGGGGAGACTTTTCTTAAGACTAAAAATCTAGAACTTATAAGAGGAAAGGGACACACTTGGCATGTAATGTAGAGAAAGTATGAGGGGCATTTGACAACCATGTGAAAACTTACATATATAGTACTCTCTGGAGTTTGACCAAGGCACAAGAAGAGGAAGAATTCCAGAATAAAAACAGGACAAAAGTGAGATGAGTCTTGGTTAGCAAACAGTAACAGCCAGAGGCATGAGACCTCGTCATTCACCAGTAATGAACGGGTGCTACCACTTGAGACAAAACATGGAGATACAACTTTAAATTATTTTAATATTTATTTTATTGTGGCCTTGTATGTTTGTGCATGATTGTGAGTGTGTGTACATGAGTGTGCATGTGTATAGAGGTCAGAAAGCAACTATCACGAGTAAGTTCTCTCCTTCCACTGTGGGCTCTGGGCAGTGAACTCAGGGGCCTGGTGGTGATGGGGGCCGGGGCTGTGCATGCCAAGAAAGGTTAATTTTCTGTTTGACTCTTTTCCCTTGGTTGGATGTTTCTGAAGGGAGAACAGAGGCAGGAAGGTTGTGGTCATTTCCTGGTGGTCAGAACATGTAAATATAGAAAGGCTACCCATCTTACTGCTCCGACTGACTGCCGTCTTTGGGTTGATCTGCTCTTGTCTTTGGCACGGCACACCCACGGTGACAGCTGGGACTTGGGGTAAGTCATTCTCCACAGACTGTAGGCGGCTCCATCAGAATCTGTCCTCGGTAGGATGTGAGATTTCTTCTTTCCTCTGCAGAAAACAGCTCTTGATTGATCATTCTGTTGGTGGGAAGGAAATCATTGGCAAGTCTCTGAACAGTTCTAGAAAGGAGTGCCTCAGAGCCTCTGCCAGGAACGCCCTACTGAGTCAGCGAGGGTGGGCAGCGAATGTCAGATAAGCCACAGAAGAGAGTTCCAGGAACTCTTTTGGCCCTTTGACATTTGGCATGCCTTCCCATAAAGGCCAACAGAGTCTATCTGAAGGAAATTACTCTCAACCTCAGCCAGCTCAGAACTGGGCTATGTGGCCAACACAAATGGCAGGAGTGTGCATGTGTGGTGTGTGTACTGTGCATCCCCCCACACCTTTGTCTTTCTCCTGCACAATGTTTTAGCAGCATGCCCGGTTTCGATGGAATCAGCATATCGACTCACTGATACTGATTTCAGTCAATCGTTAGTTTACCTGTATATTACATTTACCTAGATGTTAATCATCAACTGGCTGACTTGTGTGCAGGTCTTACGTGCATAGCCACAGCTACTGGGAATTCATGTGCACAGCAGCCACGGAAACACAGAAAACAGCAGTCTATGGCAACCCCTCTCCATCTCCCAGCTCTTACATACTAGAATATATTAGAAAAATTGAAACAAAAACTAAGAAAAAGTCGTATCACTAATTGATAACATGTGGTGGTGTCAATGAATTTTGAGGAAGTTAGTTTAGTTTCAGTAATCAATAGGATTCTCGGTGTGGCAGGAATGAACAGAGTTGGCATGCTAAATATCACATAGTGGCACAGACAAAGGTTCAGTTTTGCAGATGTCAGCACAGCCATTGCAGTAGTGGGGGAGAGATACAGGTCTACTTTTATCCACCTTCCATAAACCAGAGATATGGGTCAGAAACAAAATACAAGCAGGGATTTAGAACTACCTAAGTTAGACACACTTCAAGAATGTGGAAAGGTCACCCTTTCGAGGATTTGCTCAGTGTTTCCCCCACTTTCAGATTTTCCTTTTATTTATTTACTTTTATCTGGTCTACATCCTGGAGGAGTAGAGTTCAGAGGAGTCTGTTCATGTCCAGTGGCCTTAGCAGGAAGGGTGCTTCGGAATGTGGTGGGAGCCATGCCACTGTTCCCATGGGTATGGCTCATCTGTTCTTCAGATCATCTGGCTTTGTTCCGTCTGCTGACACAAACCACCTTGCTGTTTTTTTGCATTGTGAACACAAGCACACACTAACACTTTGAGTTTTAAGAAGAGCATGTAGGGTGGGGTAAAGTGTTTGCCTTGAAAGCCCGAGGACTCACGTTTGGCTCCCAACATCCGTATGAAAAATAAGTGGGGCACAGTGGCACATGTTCATAATCCAGAACTGGAGAGGTGGAGACAGGTGGATCCCTGGGGCACCCTGCCAGCCAGCCTTGACTACTTTAGGAAGCTTCAGGCCAGTGAGAGGTCCTCAATAAGGCGATGGCTCCTGAGGAACTGTCCTGGAGATTTTCCTCTGGTCTCTATGCACATACACACATGTGCGTGTATGCACACAGAGAAGAACATGTGCTCCACTTGGTTCCAGAGACCCCATTAATAGCCAGCAAAAATGTCTTCACCCCAGAGCCCTCCAGATGGATTTCCCATCCAGAAGTTCTGCCCTCAGCAGGCCTCTATAGGCTCCAAAATGGTAAAATATATATATATTTTTATTGTTGTTGTTGTTGTGAAACAGCCTCATTATGTAGCCCTGACTGGCCTGGAACTCACAGAGATCCACCTGCCTCTCTGCCTCTCTGCCCTCCAAGTGCTGGGATTAAAGGTGTGGGTCACTACATCCAGTGTTTTTTGTTGTTTTAATGAGAAGAAAATACTAACACCACAATCAAATAGTATTTCACACAACAAAACCAAATTCTTGAGAACTGGGAGAAGCTGTGCTAAGGTTTGGAACAGCTAGTCTTGAAGATGCTCCTAGGCCAATTTCCTTCCTTGTGGGCCACACCATCCTGGTCCCTGATAGAAACCACGACAGGAGACCCGGGCAGGCCAGCCTGGCATGGCCCCTCCATCTCAGGGCCGGTGTGGCAGGATTGTCGCAGTGGTTTTGTGCTTCCACAGACTCCAAGGGGAAAGTTGACTTTGGGATCAGAGACAGGACTCTGGGAGCTACGGAGTCCCACCTAGAAGGGTCGCGATGAGTGACGACATTGGCTATGGCTCCCACCACATTCCCAAGCCCCCTTCAGTACAGTTCGGCTGTACTGTAGTAGGATCATTCCTAAGAAAGCACTTCTCATGGGCAGATAGAGTCAAGTCAGCAGAATATACCCATACCGGAATTCACAGGCCGGCAGTCCCAGCTTTCTCTCCAAGTATTTGGGAGAATGGTGGGGGGTGTACTCCCAATTTAAATGATGGCCTGAATTGAGATGAATCTGATCTTGGGGAGAGAGAAGGCAGTGGTTCCTGAGCACAGGCCAGGGCACAGAACCAACTAAGAGCGGCAGCTTATTAAGCCCAAGCTGGGCTTGAGGGGCCTTCAATCAACCGGCTGCCGTTCTCGGTTAGCGAGGCTCCATAGCACGAGGTGCCGCTGGTTCCTAACAGTCATTCGCCCATTACCAGGTCATACAGCACTGCTGACAGTTCTTCATTAGTCCCCCGAGAACCCCTTTTTTCTGGCTCTAACCACGCTGCCGAGAACCAGAGCCTGGCTGCTGATGGGGGCGGGCAGACGTGGATAATCAGTCAGCTTGAATTAGCGCAGAGCGGAAAATGGCACGTCTGCAGCTCGCGTTCTCCCAGAGCCGATGAGCTGTCTCAAACCAGCAATTTAGCCGGAAAAATGAGTCTGGGAGACTCTAAGTACATTCGTCACTCTCGATTCCCCTCCTCTTCCCCAGGTGGTAACGCAAATTTGCAGTTCAGTTTCAGATATTCGGAAATGGCCTTTTCGGGCATTCATTGATGCTCCTCTAAGCAAGATGCTAAGTACTGTATACATGGCTTGTGTAGCCAGATAAGTTTTGAAGCTGGGGGTGGGGGTGGGGCAGGAGGTGTATTTTTTTCTCTTTCTTTCTTTCTTTCTTTCTTCCTTCCTTCCTTCCTTCCTTCCTTCCTTCCTTCCTTCCTTTCTTTCTTTCTTTCTTTCTTTCTTTCTTTCTTTCTTTCTTTCTTTCTGACTTTAGCTTTACAGTATCTCCTGACCCTGACTTACAAACCGTCTCATTTGGTTCTTGAAGTTTTTGGTCATTCACTGCTAACATCACTCATGAGTCATCCTCAGACTTTTGACAACTGCAGTTACAAAAGTGCTTTCTCTGGAACTGAGTGATGGACATCTGGTTTCAGGACTTGTTCTAAAATGTTCTTTGATATCTGGAAAAACTTGAGAGATAATAATCTAAGCCAAGGGGCTGGAGAAAGACTCAGAGTGTCCGTGTTTTGTGGAGACCCAGGGGAGATGTGATCAAAAGTGTTTTTTACCCCAGATAGGACATGTCCAGATCGGCTACTGACGATAAGCCAGAGACACTCCTTCACCCAAAGTAGCTTGGTCAACCTATAAGCGTTTTGGGGTGACTTACAGCAGTGTGGGTGATGAGTTACAGGAGTATGGATGAGCAAAGGCAGCTGCCCCACTGAAAAGCCCACCCCAGCCTGGGTAACGACTCCTGGAGCTCCTACAGGGCTTCAGACAGCTCAGCCAGTACAAGGGTCTCTTACCCCAGCAGCTTAGGTAACTTTTGGGAGGGGCCTTGTGAATTTTTTACGTTTCAGCAGCTTCTGGAGACTTCTTTTGTTTATCTTCCCAGCCTTAGCCAAATATTTTAATTCTGAGGAAACAGAGACATAGCAGTATATTTAAAAAATGCAGACAGAAAAGACCTTGGGTTGCCAAGGCACTGCTTCAGGTTGGGGAACTTCAGAACTCCCAGAAGAGGGATTTCCCTGTGAAATGAGCCCTGGCCATCATATAAGAGAGAGGAGGGTAGCCGCCAGAGGCAGGGTAAAAGGTGATGGACTGGATTCTGGGCCTCTCCATTAGATAAGTCTTGAGGATAAACAGTCTTCAAAGGGTGATGGACACATCATTTATTTTTGCCAGCATAAAGAACAGAATCCCAGGCAAGCACTGTTACCCAGGGAAGGGATTATCTTCCTGCAGAAAAGCTCCAGTGAGCTGAGGCCTGTATTGCCTATGCTGTGTTGCCATAGAATGCTGTCCCCTGGGAACAACACAGCTTTGGCTGTCTTCAGATCAGAGTGGCTGCGCCTACCCAGAGAGACCCTCACAAGATCAGGAGATTATTATTATTTATCATTATTATTATTATCATTTTATTATTATTATTTTGGTTTTTCAAGACAGGGTTTCTCTGTAGCTTTTGGAGACTATCCTGGACTAGCTCTGTAGACCAGGCTGGCCTCGAACTCACAGAGATCTACCTGCCTCTGCCTCCGGAGTGCTGGGATTACAGGTGTGCACCGCTGCCAGGGCCACCACCACCACCGCCGCCGCCCGGCCCGATCAGGAGATTCTTTACTGTCCATGGTGACTGTTCTTCCCAGCCTTCTTCGACCCTTTCTACACGAGAGCACTCCTTTGAAGGGAGCTTTGGTCATGTATTGGCGCTAAGGCTAAGCATGTCCTCTGGCAGCAGGACAAAGCCAGTGTGTGGAACCTGTCACCTGCTCCAATAGCCCCTGAGAAGCCGGGACAAGAAGGAAGATGAGGGATTGTCCCAGGAAAAGCCTGCCACAGCTCTTTGTTGCTGTCAATAAAGATAATTACAGCTACTGTCCCCCAAGGAGTTCCAACACTCCATAGACGCTGGCCCATTGATCCTCATAACAAGAGGGTATCAGAGAGGAGCGAGTGCCATCATCATTGTAAAGATGGAGGGCTCTCCTTGGGAGGCAAAGGCGGCTTGACTCTCAGGGAGTGGGGTTTTGGTGTGGAGGTGTTAGGATCTTTGATGTGCCATGCTAATCACCTCACTGAAGAGCGCCACCCCCAGATCCACATTGCTCAATTAGGTCATCCACACAGGGAGGTCTCAAGAGGCTGGGCTATTCCAAAATGACAAATCATTGATTTAAAGGTGATTTTGTTCTCTATAAATATTCTCTCTCTCTCTCTCTCTCTCTCTCTCTCTCTCTCTCTCTCTCAACTTACTGTAAAAATTATACCCAGGGAATGACGGAAGAACAAATGCTAATGTTGTGTATGTTGTATAATTATTTTGCTGGAATGGACATTGCTCATAAGGAGTGTTTAAGGTAATATTCAAGATCCCTGAGCTCTTCTAGCATGTCATGAGCATGAGACAGGAGACAAAGTAAGACAAAGATGGTGGAAAATGTGAGCTGCTGTGAGCTCTATCACGTTAAAGCAGAGCATTTGGGTTCTGGGGTTCCTGCTAGTGGAGCCGGAAGGAAACCATGCTGATTTATGATGGTGTATATCCAACAAAATAAAATATGTGAGGCCAAGGGAGTTTAGGAGAGTGAGCTCAAAGGGACAAGGGAGCCTCAGAATGATGGTCAATCATAAAGAGTGACTGTTCACCCCAAAACATGGCTGTCCCCCCATCCCTCACCTGTTAGAGAAAGGACAAATGAGATTAAGGTTAGCACCAAGACAACTTGAGAGAGGCCATGGGAGCAGAAAGCTCTATGAGCCTTCTTGGTGCCTGGCAGGTGGGAGACCACGCAGGGGACATTTTTGGCAGGTCTCAGCCTCCAAATCCTGTGATATTAGGTGATGGAGGACAGTCCTCTGGCCTCAGGCATCTCAGTCATCCTGGACGTGCAGTTTTACTAAAAGACCCCTCACCTCATCCTGGGGTGCAACATGCCCCTGGGCTCTGACCCAAACGTGGTGTCAAATGCTTTCTGTTGCTGAAAATAATTGGCTTCTTGCTAACTGGGCCTCTCTGAGTAAACAGAGAAGTTTTCAAATGTCTAAGGGTCACATTTCCGATGGCCATATTTTCAGAGGCCTAGCCTTCCTAGAAAATGCCTGGCAGAAGCTACCTGCTGTGGGATAGCTTTCTGTATGCTGTGAATATGTGCTGCTGTGATTGGTTGATAAATAAAGACATTTGGCCTATGGCAAGTCAGGTCATAGCTAGGCAGGAAATTGAAGAGAGAGACAGGAAGAAGAAAGGCAGAGGAGATGCCATCCCACTATCCAGGGAGCAGCATGTAATGGCACACAGGGAAAGCCGCAGAACACGTGACAACATATAGATAAATAGAAATAGACTGAGTTTAGTCACAGAGCTAGCTAGCAATAAAATTGAGCCATAGGCCATGGTGATGCAATTTGTAATTAATATCAGCCTCTGTGTGTTTACTTGGGTCTGAGCGGCTACAGGACTGGGCGGGACACTGGAAAACTTGGGCTACAGCTACTAAAGTGCCCTACATCTAAGTGTTGTCCAAACCATGTGCTGACATTCTAGAAGAGCTCAGTGATCTTGACCATTCTATTCAATAACTCCTTATGAGCAATGCCCATTCCAGCTAAATTTACCCCAATATATTTTCATTATTACGTTATTAGTAAACGTGTGTGTGTGCATGTGTGTGTGTGTGTGTGTGTGTGTGTGTGTGTAAAATGTTAGCAGCTAGAAGTGCAACAGAAAAGGAAAAGTTTAACAAATGTTGTCTTAGTAATAAGATCGCTCACTCCATTTGCTGCTGTTTTAGCCAGGGATTAAACACAACTTGATTTCAGTAGCTACTGATATCATTTCTGGCTCTCAAAGACCTGTGAGATGAAACCTAAGCTTTAAAAGCTTTGCAGTTAATTGCTGCTGAGTTAAGTGGTTGTTTTTTCTTTCTTTTTTTTTTTAACACCTTTAAGCTGACACATAATTTAGAAAATCAATCTGTGAGATGAGTCAAAATATGGGTCTGAAATACTCCTGGTTAATTACAGGAGGCCCTAAGAGACAGCCCGGCACAGAGGACAGTAGAGGGCCCCAGGCTACAGTGGTAGGCGGCAGGACAGTTGGGGTATCCCAGGTGGGGCATGGGGAGAGGGGGGAGCGGGTGCTTTGTAGGGGTTGAGAGAAGGGCTCTGTCTGCTGGGAGTACGGTGCCTTTCCTTAGCCCACACCAGTTCCTCAAAGGCTACTACTTCTATCAAACTGTGTGGAGGCGGGGAGTTTAGTGTGGTTGGAGGTGATCCTTAATTCCATCTGACAAACAGCAGGCACTGTCTCAGTCCACGAGGCCTGATGGTTCAGGTCTTGGCAGTCCTCCACAGTTGGGCCCCACCAGCTTGGAACTACTGGGAGAGAGATGGCGGTGGTACATTTAAGAGTCAGGGTCTAGCTGGGCAGTGGTGGCGAATGCCTGTAATCCCAGCACTCTGGAGCAGAGGCAGGTGGATCTCTGTGAGTTTGAGGCCAGCCTGGTCTACAGAGCTAGTTCCAGGAAAGGTGCAAAGCTACACAGAGAAATCCTGTCTCGGAAAAAACAAAAACAAACAAACAAACAAACAAAAAAGAGCAGGGTCTAGTGGTGGGTCTTGGGTCATTGGAGGTATGTCCTTAGAGGGGGTTTGGTGACACTAGCCTCTCCTCTTCCTGTGTCTTCTGTACTGCTTTCTGGTCATCAGGGTCTTGTCACATGATATGCTGCTGCCAGGGTGAGATCACCTTTGGGGGGTAGGGGTAAGGGTGGGGGTGGGGCAAAAGCAGTGAAGTCAAGATCCCAGACGGACTGAAACTTCTAAACTCAGGAGTTGTGACAAAGCTTGACTGTTGAAGGAGGCTCTCTCCATGATGCCCACAACAAACCTGGTCCTTGACAGTAGTATAAAAAACACAGATTGGTCTTTGGTCATGGAAGGGCGCTAACAGACCCCAGCCTGGCAAGCATGGCTCTGGCAGGCCTTGCCCCTCCCCCATTCCCTCTTCCTTGCTAAAAGCCATTAGATTACATCCCTAAAGCTGGCCACCAAGGTCTGTTCCCTGTTAGCCCACTTCCTCCTCCTGAGGCTGACTACAAAGTCCAGCTATCAAAGTCCTGGAGTCCAGCAATCAGATGTCCCCTTTCAGCTCACCTAATTAATATGACCAATGAAAACAAACCAACTCATCCTAACTCGGGGTGGGGGTGGGGTGTTCCCCCTTGCCATTTATAAACTGCCATTTGCCTTAGGGCACGTCTATCTCCTCTCCATCCAGAGGCATCCTTTGTCCCTCAGGGGCAAATACCCCTTTCCCCTTCTCCCTTGCCCTCTGTCTGTCTTTGTCCCTTATTCCTGCCCTCTGTCCCTCTTGGGCAGTAAATCTCCTTTGAGCTGAGAACTTGGTCTTGGTGTGTTCTGTGCTGATTCTGGTCCTTTCACCCCTCACTCCTCTGGACTTTTTTCCCCTCTTGGTCCATTTTACCACCTGCCATTGACACTATTCAAGAAGCTATATCTTGCTACCAAACTCCGTAAGTTTTATGTGTATTTTAGACTCCGTCTTTTCTCCCAAAGGACAGTGCTTAGCTCTTGGTGATAGGTTTTCTGTACCTCGATAGCAGGTTTCTCTGCCGACACAGTAAGCCAGATCCAGCCGAATTGAAAAACAGGTTTATTTGAGCAAAGCAACTCCCGGGTGAGTTCTCCAGCCCCCAGAGATCAAAGTGGGAGAAGAGGCAGGAGAAAATCATATGGCTGACCTAAGGCAGAGCACTAATGTACCCTGTAGGCAAGGGGTGTGATGTACAGTGGTCCCAAAACAGCATGACCACACTGACAGGCTTAGAGACCCAGACAGTTTTTGTGACAGGCTTACTGGCAGGCCAACACCTGGACCCAGGAAGAGCCATAAGCTGACCCCACTCAGTGGGGCCTGCATCTAAGAGGAAATATTTGACATTGCAAATTTTCCCTATACTCCTAGACAAATGTCAGCCAATTAGGGTCCTGAACCCTGGAAATTCCCTCACCCCAACCTATGATAAAAACCCCACCCTGCCTGGGATCTGGGCTCTCTGCTCTCACTCCTGCATCAGACAGACTGAGAGCCCAAGACCTGGAGCTTGAAGGTAATAAAGGCTCTTTGCTTTTACACATATGAATCCATCTCTGTGGCGGTCTTTTGGCGGGGGTCCCTGCGATCTGGGCATAACAATGACATGTCCTCCACAAGCTGGGTTTGTGCCCAAGTATGGTATGTTTTAGGCGGGGACTTGGGCCACAGCAACTTCAGGGGAGGAGCTGTTGAAGCTGCCTAGAATGCAGAACTGGGCTTTTGGGTGCCTTCTGAGATAGCAGGTTTGGAGAGAGAGGAATGGGGCTTTCTAGATCAAGCAGGTGTGAGCAGGAGGTTCCAGCCAAACACTTGGGAAGCTGAAGAACCACTCTTTAGGAGTAAACCACAGCTTTGCACACTTCCCACCCGGACTGAGTTTCTGTGTATCTGTGCGACTGATATTTCCATAATGATAATAAGGTTTGAGTGAAATGAGGACATGACCGCCCCAAAGTATGTTGAGGAGAAGAAGGCTTTTATTGTAGAGATGAGAGAGAGAACAGCCAGAGGCGTCTGGAAGGGTCCAGAGCAGGGAGAGAAAATAGTACACTAAATACAGCTGGCAGAATGTACCAGGCCACGTGAAGAGAGAGGTGGGGAGAGTGAGAAAGAAGGAGGAGAGGGAGGGCAAGTGGACCAAGAGACAAGTCAAGGACCAAGGAAATGGGGTGGGGGGGAGAGGGAGGGAGGGAGGGAGGGAGGGGGAGAGAGAGAGAGAGAGAGAGAGAGAGAGAGAGAGAGAGAGCGAGCCGAGAGAGTCAGGAGTACAGGAACAAGAAAGGAGCCAAGAGAACACAGCTCAAATGAAATGACAGGTTTGTGATAGGAATGAGGAGCTTGGGGAAGAGAAGCTCAGCCCCTGGACTGGAGAAGTTGGGGGGCGGGGCATGCCAGCCAGGATGACTCTAACTGGTACCGAGGAAGCCTAGAGGCCAGCGTACACGTTGGCCTGCTAATAGGCACCACAGTTAGCCATGTGAGTTTCTTTGGGACCTAACAAGGTTGGGAAATACAAGGTAGGTCATGAAACTCTGGCTCAAGACAGTACAGAGCCACTTCGTAGGTGGATTTGGTTAGATTCTTTGCTAATATTTCTTTGGGGCATGAGGACAGTGATGAAATTAAATGGGTCTTAGTGGCGTGTCTCACTAACCCATGAGTTGAGAGTAGGGTTTGGAGTGGAGCAAGTTATTCCAGCCCAGGAACAAAAGATTTCAGTTCAAGACTGAGGAGAGGATATAGGCACTCATTTAATCTCAGCACTCGGGAGGCAGAGGCAGGTAGATCTCTGTGAGTTCGAGGCCAGCCTGGTCTATCTACTAAGTCCCAGACCAATTAGGGCTACATAGTAAGATCTTATCTCAAAAAAAAAAAAAAAAAAGAATAGCAAAAGGTGAAAGAAGAGAAGGAAGCTGAAGATGATGATGAGGAGGTGTTTGCTATAATTCATTCCCTGTGAGGACCTGTAATATGAACTGATACATGGTCTTATTAATTTAAAAAAAAACCTGGAGCCAGATATTGGGGTTAAAACCTGAGAGATCAGAGGAATAGGAAAAGCCACAGCCAACCTCACCTTACCAGCCCTCAGTCTCCAAAGAGACCTACTTCCCGTCTACCCATGCCTATATGCCTTTCTGTTCTGCCATCTCACTTCCTCTCTCCACCCCGCTACATCACTTCCTCTTCCTGCCCAGCTCTGTCACTTCCTGTCTGTCTGTACAGACCTCCAGACCTCTGTGGTTAGTGCTATGATTAAAGGTATGTACTACCACACCTGGCTCTGTTCCCAGTGTAGCCTTGAACTCACAGAGATCCAGACAGATCTTTGCCTCTCGAGTGATAGGATTAAAGGCATGTGCTACCGTTGCCTGACTTCTATGTTTATTATAGTGGCTGGCTTTTTCCTCTGATCCTCAGATAAACTTTATTAGGGTGCACAATATTGCGGGACACAATACATCACTACAAGGACCATTTTTTTTTCTGTGGTTTTTGGCCTTTTTTTGGTTGACTACATTGACGGATGATTTTATGGGCTAAACTGACACATTGCAGTGGGGATGGAATTGAGCAAGGCGCATGCTTGCTGCATGCAGTCTCTCTTGTGGCGTAGTCCCTGCTCCTACTGCCCCTTTGGAGAATAATGCCAAGCTGCCATTCCCTGGCTTTGTCACCTTCCATCTAGGCGAATCTTTTATTTATTCTCAGAATGAGCTTTTTTGGCAACTGATCTTGTATGTAATGTCAGCTAGAGGCATATTGACAATTAGCGAGTTTTGATAAATCTTGCAGATAAATACCTAGCTCTTGTATCACCATCAGGGCATCCAAGCAACACAGCAATTGAAGGAAGACAGACAAGAAATTACCAACCCATAACTCTAATTCCCTACCTGGTAAATTGCTAAAACAATCAATAGCACAGACATTCTGGAAGGCCCCTCGGGAAGCTAGAGTGATATATGTGCTTTGGTCCTATAGCAGAGGGTATGGGCAAATGGAGGCCCTTCTCAAGGGGGACATTGGGGGCTGCCATGGTAACTACAATGTACCCCCCTGGCTCTAGCCAGCAGATTTGGAATGTGTTGGTCTGATTGGAACCAGCAAAGGGCAGAATTCACAGAGAGGGCTGTGTGAGGTTTCTCTGTGGTAGATCACATGATCACAAATCCATATGTGTCCGGGCACATGAATTTTTCAAGGATAACAATGGCCGGTTGACAGAGCCTGCTGGACAAATGAGTATTACACTTGAGTCAAGCATAAATCACATTCACTAATGACCTTATTCTTACTTCCTTTCTGGTCATTCACCTCTTCAGTGTCCCAAGTTTATAGTATGCTGTTTGTATTATTAAACACTAAAGGCTCCAATTTGAATAATTAAATACATTGAACTTGGTTTTTCCACTAGCTAATCCACGCCGGCTGGCTTGACACCTGGCAGTCAGTGGTCAGTTATACAAGGATAGCGGTGGACAGATGGTCATACCCCATGGCCTATGCATTCATGTAGATCAAACAATTTGGAGAAATCTTTCCTTCTCCTGCCCTTTAAAATTTTCTCAGAATCCCATGCAGGCTGCCCTTTATGGGCAGGTGGTTGCACGTGGTGACCTTCATATTCTGCGTTGAATACCTGGGATGAGAGTAACAGCTCAATGGCAGATTCCTTTGGCACGCTGTCTGGGAAAGGTATCTGTGGAACAGTGTTACCACTGTTGCAGCTCAAGCCAGAAAACCTGGCCTCAAACTTCAGAACTGATGCATTCTGTTTGACCTTGGACAAATCACATCTCTTTGATTCCACTTTTGGAACTCTGCTAAATGGAGCTGATTCTTCCTTTCTTGAGAATAAGATTGTATGGGGTGGGGATGCAGTTCAGTCTGTCGAGTGCTAGCATGTTTGGGCCCTGGATTTGATCTCAGCCTTGAAAAGAAAATATTTGTCATGTGAAAGATGTTGGCATATTACAGGAGTTCAGTGGATACCAAGTATTTTGGGTTACACCTCATCTTTTGAATACTTGTTTTTGTTTTTGCTTTTTTTTTTTCTATCAGCAAATGCTGTTGAGGGGATTGTGAGACCTGCAGGCCTGTGAGCCGCTGAAGATGATCCTCAGCCTCCGGCTCCTGCCTCTCTTCCTGGTCTGCTGTGATGTGAACAGCCGCCATCCTGCACTCCTGCTACCGTGAATTGAGCTGCTCCATCTTGCTCTGATGATGGCCCCCAATCCCCTCAAATTATGAGTCCAAATAGATCCTTCCTCCCTTTAGTTGTTTCTGTTGGTATTGTGGTCAGGGTAAGGCAAAAGTAACAAATACACATAGTCTAATTTCCAGGATGACCTATCCCAGGCTGAGGCCAGGGAGGCAGCCATACTGAGTCTCTGGAAGTGTGTGATGTGTGGCATATGTCACATGGCATGTGTCTGGATGATGTGGACATGTGTCATCTCTGTGGACATAGCTTTGGCTGGAACTCAGTCTCATGGCCTCAGCCTAGCTCACAGGGACTGGAGAATGCAGTCTCCGGCCAGTCAGTTACTTTCCGTCAATGTCCTTAAGCTATGGAGGGACGATAATGCATATTCCTGCTGATGGCCTATGCTGGCTGGTCTTACATCAACTTGACACAGGCTAGAGTTATCTGAAAGGAGGGAACTTCAATTGAGAAAATGCCTCATAAGATCCAGCTGAAGGTAATTTTCTTAATTAACGATTGATGTGGGAAGGCCTATCCCATTGTGGGTGGTACCACCCTGGGCTGGTGGTCCTGGATTCTATAAGAAACCAGGCTGAAGTCAGCAGTGGTGGCTTACACCTTAATAACAGCACTTGGGATGCAGAGGCAGGTGGATCTCTGAGTTCAAGGTCAGCCTGGTCTACAGAGAGAGTTCAAGGACAGCCAGAGCTACACAGAGAAACCCTGTCTCAAAAAACAAATTGAGAGAGAGAGAGAGAAGAAGAAGAAGAAGAAGAAGAAGAAGAAGAAGAAGAAGAAGAAGAAGAAGAAGAAGAAGAAGAAGAAAGGAGAAGGAGAAGGAGAAGGAGGAGAAGAAGAAAAGAGGGAAGAAAAGAGAAAGAGAAAGAAAGGCTGAGAAAGCCATGAGGAGAAAGCCAGTAAGCAGCACTCCTCTATGGTCTCTGCATCAGCTCCTGCCTCTAGGTTCCTGCCTTGCTTGAGTTCCTGCCCTGACTTCCCTCAATGATGGACTGTTACCTGAAAGTGTAAGTCAAATAAACCCTTTCCTCCCCAAGTTGCATGGGTCACGGGGTTTCATCATAGCAATAGCAATGCTAACGAAGACACTGGCATTGACACAGTGGTAAACGCAGGTGATCCCTGGCAGAGGAGAAGAGTCATGGACAGTTGATGGGAATTAAGAAAAAAGAATGGTTAATCTGCCAAAGCCCGTTTTCTTGTTATGGTAAAAAAGAACTGCTTTTTTTTTTTTTTTAGCACCTGACCTCTAGGCCCCTCTTGTGTGTGTGCTTTTAAAGTCCACTCTCTGAGAGCAGCTTAAGTGACTCCTGACAACCATCTGATTTCTCAGTCGTTGTGAGTGACATTTCATCGCAAAGAAGGACACCAATATTGGCTACAGTGGGATATAGCAACAGAAAGGAGTTTGGGGCTCTAATTGACAGGCATGTTTTTATTTCCATTCTTCATGCCAAGAAATTGATAGGAGACATTTAAAAGCTCTGGCTCAAGGCCCCATGGAAGATTAATAGCCTGCTAGTGAACAGGACCCAGGAGTCCAGCCGCACCAATCCATTTACCGTATAGATCAACGTACACTTTCCAGTTCCAGTGCCTGCAGTCAAACGCAGCCCTTCGGTTACCTCGCCCATCTTTATTAGTTTTGCTTCTGTGCTGCTGAGATAGACCACTGATCAAAATCGACTTGAGAAGGGAAGGGCTTACTTTGTCTTACAGCTCACACTCCAGCATTAGGGAAGCTGAGGGCAGGAGCTCAAGGCAGGAACCTGGAAGCAGGAACTGAGGCAGACGCCCCAGAGCAGTGCTATGTACTGCCTTGCTGAGCCACGTTAGGTCCACCTGCCTAAGAGTGGCACTGCCCATCGGGGTCTGAGCCCTCCTACATATATCAGCAACAAGAAAATGCCCCACAGACCAGTCTGATGGAGGGAGTTCCTCAATTAAGGCTCTCTTTTCCAAGGTGACTCTATTTTCTGTCAAGTTAACAAAAATCTAACCAACATACTGTGCCAGAAAAGAAGTAATACCTTCTGTATCACCACCTACTCCCTTTGAGTGTGTGTGTGAATGTGTGTACATGCATGCATGTGCATGCATGAGTGCATGTGTGTATGTGTGTGTGTGTGTGCATATGAGCACATGCATGTGGAGGACAGAGTACAACCTTGGTGTCACCCTTCAGGAATGTTGTTCACCTTATTTTGAAACAGGGTGTCTTGTTGGCCTGGAGCTCCACCACCTTGCTCTCCCGCCCCTACAACACACCTGTATTCATCCTGCTAACAGTGGGGTTACAAGTGTACAGCCCCATGCCTTGCTTTCTCACGTGGGTTCTCATCTGGTTGACTATAGCTTCAAATCCAGGTCCCTGTGCCTGCAAGGCACGCATTTTACTGACTGAGCCATCTCTCCACTCTCTCCTCCTCAAAATTTTGTTCACCCTGGGTGTGTGAACTGGAAAAGTACTTTTGCAGAAAGCAACATGGCTTTTAGATATACTGCCAGACTGGACAGTGTGAGCTGTTTCTTCTATTTTAGTACTTGAGAAAGCTGACCGTTTCCAGACCCAGAGCCTGCAGTAGCAGGCAAATGTCAGGATCAGACTGGACTGGACATTCCTTGTGCAGCTTCTTAGAGTCTCAGTGTGTGTAAAAACGTGTATTCCTAGACCCACTAATTTTCTTCACATCCTCTCTGTGGCGAGCTGAGTTGAAATGGAATTTTCCTTA